>NC_141620.1:18220041-18520041 GCF_047967505.1 Dipteris shenzhenensis
TCTCTCTCTCTCCTCCCTCTCTCCTCTCTCTCTCTCCTCTCTCTCTCTCTCTCCTCTCTCTCTCCTCCCTCTCTCTCTCTCCTCCCTCCCTCTCTCTCTCCTCTCTCCCTCTCCCTCTCTCTCTCTCTCTCTCCTCCCTCTCTCTCTCTCTCTCTCCGTCCCTCTCTCTCTCGCTCTCCTCCCTCTCTCTCTCCTCTCTCCCTCTCCCTCCGAACCATCTCCGAACCTCTATCCTTCTCCCTCCAAACCTCCAAATAACTGCCACGTAGGATAGGGCAACACGTGTCAGCCTCTTGTGCCTCTCACCCTCCTTAATAGAATAGATAGATGTTTTCAAATACTTGTGACTTTGAAAATGTAAAGTTCATTCTTGAGTGCATTACTTTGATTGATACCTTCGCTGTTTCATTACTTTCCACGGATCAATCGCCTTGATTGAAATTTCGGTAAGATTTCTGTGAGCTTTGCAGGCGTGTTGGTTAGTTCACGCACTTCAATCGAGAAATTGTTTAGTGTATTGCCGTTCCCTGGGCTTGGTAGATGTCGACTCAGCTTTTGCAACGCATGCAGCATGCTGCAAATCTCTGAAAAACCGCTTTGACAATATTGACACAGGACACTGTCACAGACACACACACACAGAATTCAATCTTGTGTGCATTAGAAAGAGGAATTCAATGTGTGTGTGCTAGGAATTCAATGTGTGTGCATTAGAAAGAGGAATTCAATTTGTGTGCGTTAGTAAGATCGACACAGAGAGAGGAATTCAATCAGAAAGATCTTGTTTGCTGTTCGAGTGGCTGCTTAGATTTGTAGCTGTAGCCTGAGATTTGGGACTGTGAACCGATTTTTCCTTCCTCAAACGGCCCAGCAACTGTAGTGCTATTAGCAATGGTGTTCTGAATCCGTATTGCATCTCACTTCCCATGTAGCATCTCGTCATTGTTGGAAACCGGGAAAATTGGACGTTATTTTCACAATCAAAAGTTCCGTGTAGGTTTCGTTTCGCAAGCTGGCATTGGTGGGGAGGCCAATAAATAATCATCTAACAGCTGGCTTACACAAAGAAATATCAAAAGCAAATGCGACATAGCCGATTTTGGCTGCAGCAGGTTAAACAATGTTGTCAAATGGCCCCAGGAGTCGATCGCAGGAGCAGGCATTAAAGCCAGATTGTGAAAGGGATCCATTTCTAAGACCATTTCTATAAGAGGACATGACTTTTGGAAGTCATATCGAGCAATGAAGTTCTGAATTTTATATTTGGGCGCGATGCCAACGTTCAGATTGTGGCGTCGATTCGAGCTTTGACAGGCAAACCCCGGTAGGAGTCAGGACGTCTCCTAATCACCATCGGAAGTTTAAAAAATCGAGCTTTGACAGCCAACCGACAGTTGGAGCCAGGACGTCTACTAATCACCGTCGGAAGTGGAAAAGACGTGAGTCATAACCGATGGCGATGGAGGTGAATTAAAATAGAACAAATGATAAAGGACTCCGCAGATTCGACAAAACGGGGTAGCGCTTGGGGGTGATACTTCGAAGGGGTCAGCGGTTGTAATCCATGACACCGAGCTGATGCAAGTCCGGCACAGGGGTTGGAAATTGGAAGTTGGAATTTTGGAGGAGGAGGTTGGGCCGAGGAGGAGAAGGGAAACCCAGCGGAGTCACGAGAGGACCGCGGCAGGACTCAGGGATGGCGTCCGGATTGCAGAAGAGGTACGCCTCTGGGCATGACGGGTACAGGGTTGGATGGTAGCCGGGGGAACCGCCGAGAAAGACAGAGAGAGCATAGTGTTCGCCGTACCTTCTCAAGGCCCCAGGCTGACAACAGACCAGTAAGGTAGGCTGAACGCCTCTGAATGAGAGAAGATTCGTGCATGTTAGCCTGAGTGACGAGAGATGACTTATGCTAATCGTCCTTGAGCTTGATCGGAGGCATATAGAACGGAGATTTGTGTCTGCTATCCTTGCTGATTTGCTGGAAAGAGGCGAGCTGAGAGAGTAGACAGAGGCGACAGATTGGAGAGAGATTTTGCGCATGGGAGATTAGCTCAGGGACGATGATAATCTACTGTGCGTAAGGCCGGCAGGAAGGAGAGGGGGGATCTTGTGTGTGTGCGAGACAGAGAGCGAGAGCGAAAGAGAGAGAGAGAGAGAGAGAGAGAGAGAGACCTTGCTGATCTTCTCTGCAACAGATTGTAGCTAAAGAGAGAGCAGTTGTATCCTCAAGGATTTGGCTATGGCGGAGTAAAAGAATTTGTAACAAAAGAGGGAGCAGTTGTATCCTCAAGGATTTGGTGGAGCAACAGAGAGAGTGATTTTCATGCATTTGTATCCTCAAGAATTTGGCTATGGCGGAGCAAAAGGGAGAGTGATCTTCATGCACTTGTATCCTCAAGGATTTGGCTATGGCCGAGCAAAAGAGAGAGAGTGATCTTCACGCAATTATTTGCTCAAGGTTTTGGCTATGGCGGAGCAAAAGAGAGGAGTGAACTTCCTGCAGTTGTTCATCCAAGGGTTCGGCTATGGCGGCTTTATCGTTTTTGCTCAGCGTTGACGTGAATCATCTGTGAAACAAATGGTAGAAGAAGAAGAGAGAGTCATCCTCAAGGTTTTTGGCTATGGCGGAGCAAAAGAGAGAGTGATCTTCATGCATTTTGTACATCAACCTCGAGGTTTTGGCTATGGCGGAGCTCTCGTTGCTCGGCGTTGACATTGCTCGTCACTTTTGAGGTTGAAAGACCGCGCTAATCATCTCTACATAAGATCGAAGGAAAACGGAGAGTCATCTTCGTGCATTTCTACATCTCTCCTCGAGGTTTTGGCTATGGCGGAGCACAGGAGAAAGTGATCTTCACGCATTTTGTACATCATTTTTTTCAAGGTTTTGGCTATGGCGGGGCTCTCTGTGCTCAGCGTTGACAGTGTATCTCTGTATCTCCGTCTCAGATTGTAGAGCAAAAGAGGGAGTCATCTTCATCTTCATGCATTTCTACATCAATCCTCAAGGTTTTTGGCTATGGCGGTCTCTGTATCAGATTGTAGAGCAAAAGAGAGAGTTATCTTCATGCATTTGTACATCACGCCTCAAGCTTTTGGCTATGGCGGAGCTCGCTTAGCTCAGCAGGCAGCGTCCTAATCATCTCTGTATCAGTCATTTCTACATCAATCCTCAAGCTTTTGGCTATGGCGGAGCTGTCTTTGCTCAGCAGACAGCGTCCTAATCACCTCTGCATCAGATTGTAGAGCAAAAGAGAGAGTCAACTTAATGCATTTCTACATCACTTCTCGAGGGTTTGGCTATGGCGGAGCTCTCGATGCCCAGCAGGAAGCGTGCTATCTTCTCTGCAACCGATTGTAGCAAAAAGATTAGTGTCATCTTCGTGCATCTCCACATCACACCTCAAGCTTTTGGCTATGGCGGAATTCTCTTTGCTCATCGTTGACATTTTTCACCTTGGCGGTTTTGCGTCAAGTCCTCCACGAGCTTCCTGTGTTGCTTCCGCTTCATCTTGACTAATTCTTCTTCTTCTCCACGCCATAGCTCATCGATTTCATCATTTAGCTCACACAGATCTTCTCCACGCCATAGCTCGTCTGCTCAGTTTCATCATCTAGCAAACATCCCTCACACAGCTTCTCTTCCCTAGCTCCCAATCATCTTTTCAACAACCTCCCTCATGGGTAGCAAGTGGAAGAAGATCAAGATGGCCCTGCGAATGCGAATTTGCTTCCTCTCCCCGCCCTACCCCGTTGATCCTGCACCTTCCGACAGCGACGCGGCCTCTCCCACCGTCGAGCAGGTCGTCACCAACGCAATCGAAGTATTCTCCACTCGCTCGGCTCCGACGACTCCTACATGCCCTGCGCAGGCGTCAACAATGAAGCTAGGGCGCCACAGCCTTCGTCTCTCCCGGGTATGATGCTCCTCCTTACATCGTGGACGCTTGAATGCTTTTGATTTTCTTCGTTATGGGTGCTCTGTTCCGTGTTGAACTTTTACGGTGTTTGCTTGGATCCCTGCGGTTATACGAATGCTTTCTACGTGACTTGGATCTCCTTTTTCTTAGCCATTTTCGACACCGTGCCAAGCCTCTGGAATTCTTCATAGTAGCTCCGCCGATTTCGTTTGCTATTTCCTGACCCGGAGCAGGTTTGATTGTTTATCTGGTCCTTAAGGCCTAACTTCTACGTGCCCTTTCACGATCACCAAGAGAGGGGGTTTTCGCCTATTCGATTCATTCCAAAGAATTTTGTTCTCACAGGGATCTCATGGTGAAAGATCAGCGCGCACTTTAATGAGGAAACCTTTCGCAGTTTCATTTTTACACTGCCCACTCCTTCGTTTTGATCAGGAAGTTATTTTATTAGGCTGTTGGTTCAAGCCTTTGAGCGTAGGAGAGTGAAACAGACGAGCAAAAGGAGTATGCGAGCTATGTAGCAAATGCCTGACACCGTCACCATGATGCAGTGGCTTCTCATTGTATGAAATAACAAAGCTTACATCTGATCACAAAGAAAGGAAAAACACGTAGCTCTTAGCTGGCACGTAAGAGCTGGCTATGCACAAAACCCACCCTCGCTGTGCCCAGAGCTGGCATGGGAACGATGTTAAGCAGCTTTTGTAAATGAGAGATCTGCGCAGAGGGCCTTGTCGAAGAGGTTGGCCAACATCTTGTTGGTGCGCCAGTGTTTGCACGTTCAGTTTCCCTTGTTGGACAAGTTTGCGGACAAAGATCATCATGTTTGGTGCATTTGTGGGAACTGAGCAAGATAGTTCCTTATTGCCATTCAAGAGGAAAGGATTGACAATACAAATTCAAACTTCAGTCATCAGTTGAGGAAGCCGACCCACTTCTATTGAGAATGCAACAAGAAGCTTGCTTGTGGGAATTCCATGTGATTGTGCTTAGCCAAGCAAAAAGGTATAGCCAGAAGTTGATCGGTGATCAACCATCACTGACCCAATTTGTTCTAGGTACCTGATAGGAGTCTGCACTGTTTACATATAATCTTTGGTGTCTTGAAGGTACCAAAATAGTCTCTTTAGTCAGAAAATTGGGCTCAGTTTGCCAATGACTGTGGCAAGATCAGGACGTGTGCAAACAGCTAAGCGAGAGGTCGGATGTTGGGTAAAACCTCCATCTCAGCATGTTCGTTTTTGGTGTCAGGTTGCATCCTCTGGTAAAGGTGAATATGTGATGCACACCAAGCATGCAAAATCTATTGAGAAAGGTGCATGTTGGGTGCTGCTGAGCACTGTCCTGACAGACAGCGATGCGGAGAAAGGGATGGTCACCAACCTTCATGTCAAGGGTGGTGCTGAGTTGCAGTTTCCAATGGGCCAATTCTTGTGGTTTCATATGGTTGACATACAATGCTATTTATTAAGCAACTAGCAATCCCCAATTTCTGGGGCTAACATACCAGCTGGCAGGCCAGTCAAAAGGTCAGCCAGCATGGCCAAACCAGTGGCCAGAAAGGCCAGAAATGGCCGACCAGCTGGCAGACCCACCGACCAGCTGGCAGGCCCCCTGACCAGCTGGCCGACCAGCTAGGTCAGGCCTATAAAGGCACTAGCCCCCCACACTCTCCATGACAGGACAGGACCTGCAGCTGCTCCTCATCTCCGCCATCCTTTGCTGCAGCCCCGCCTGCTCCAGATCTACCTCTCCTCTTCAGATCTGCTCCTCTGCTTCAGATCTGTCCCCTCCTGCTCCAGATCTGTCTCTTCTGCTCCTCTCCTCCAGATCTGCCCCTTATCTTCATCATCATCGAGCTACACGGAGGACTGCGTTTCACTCCCTCTGCTGCTATCTTTTCTACAGTTTCTCTACATGGAATCATCTTTCTGATTCACCTCAGCCACGGTCCTTGACACACGACAGCTTGAGGTTCTTGTATTCAGTTTTTCATATTACCGACAGGCACTATGTTTTCTGAGTTCCGTTCTTCAGTTGTGTCGGAGTATTGTCTATTTTTGGATCGCTCCATTGCAAACCCTATCGTTTCTCTATATGGTATCAGAGCCATGGTGATCTAAAGACCCCAGATCTCTGGCGATCTAAAGATCCTGCTTCTTCAAGGAGGCCATAGGTACAGGGAGCATCACTCCTATGAACATATCAGTTTCCTCTTCATTCCACTGCGCACTAAGGGAGAGAACTCCATCCCTCCCTCCCTTTCAGAACTCCATCTTCTACTCCCATCCCTCCCTACCTTTCTTACCTCCATCTTCTACACCCATCCCTCCCTCCCTTTTCGGTTTCAGGCTTGACACTCCTCATTCCTTCGAACAAGGAGGTCATGATCCTTCACCTTTACCAAATCTCCATCGACATCGACTTCCAGGATCTTCAAGTTCTCCCTAAGCGGGACCCTTTCTGTTCAGATGTGTCTTGATGTTTCTGTTCGAATCTTTTACATGCATGGAGGCGGGGATAGACTCCTCTCTCTCGAGGCCCAAGATCGGGCACACACTGGATCGCTGTTCAGCTCCGACCTCTTCCTTTGGCGGAATCCTACCATCTCTGGATTATCAGTGCTGCTACGACACATTACCTTTGTTTTTTTCCTCCACCTTTCGGCGTTGAGAGGGGGTGGCTTATTCTCTCGAGCTTCACAGTGTTCTTATTTCTGGTGATCATACGTGTAACTCAGGCACTTGAGGAAGTGAACAATTCCCTTGCAAGGGCACTCCTCTTGATCATCTCTTGGGCATTTCTCAGGGATAGCCACCACCACTGTCGCCATCCCTACACGAAGCTCCATGCACAAAATGTCTGCCCCTCCAAATTGGCAATTGAGAGGGGGTATTAAGCAACTAGCAATCCCCAATTTCTGGGGCAAACACACCAGCTGGCAGGCCAGCCAAAAGGTCAGCCAACAGGGCCAAACCAGTGGCCAAAAAGGCCAGAAATGGCCGACCAGCTGGCAGGCCCACCAACCAGCTGGCCGACCAGCTATAAAGGCACTAGCCCCCCACACTCTCCATGACAGGACAGGACGTGCAGCTGCTCCTCATCTCCGCCATCCTTTGCTGCAGCCCCGCCTGCTCCAGATCTACCTCTCCTCTTCAGATCTGCTCCTCTGCTCCTCTGCTTCAGATCTGTCCCCTCTTGCTCCAGATTTGTCTCTTCTGCTCCTCTGCTCCAGATCTGCCCTTTATCTTCATCATCATCGAGCACACGGAGGACTGCGTTTCACTCCCTCTGTTGCTATCTTTTCTATAGTTTCTCTACATGGAATCATCTTTCTGATTCACCTCAGCGACGGTCCTTGAGACACGACGGCTTGAGGTTCTTGTATTCAGTTTTTCATATTACCGACAGGCACTATGTTTTCTAAGTTCCGTTCTTCAGTTGTGTCTGAGTATTGTCTATTTTTTGATCGCTCCACAGCAAACCCTATCGTTTCTCTATACTATTAACTGCTTGCATGGCAAACATAAATGCTGGGTTTTGCCTGACATCGTTAAATTTTCATCCCAGGAAAGAAACATGAGGCATTTGGAGGGATTGCAGAGCTTAACACTTGTGAGTTTGGAGCCTAGCCGACAAATTTGGATAGATTTCACCATGGGTCTAGCTTCCTATTTAGATGTGCGAATGTGAATGTACCAAAGGCTTGGAAGTGACCCACATCGGGTTTCTCTCCATGCCATACTTCATATGTGGCAGGGTCGTCAATCACTCTCATTACCACTAGATTGTCTCTGGCCTCATCCTGTTGTGGGGATTCACATGTGTGTGCTTGCTCCCGGATGTTTTTATGGCCGTTCTATATTGAGCTGCATGAATGTTTACTTCCGCAAATTGTAATGTGTCCTGCTAGAAAATCAGCAGCTGCTCGAACCTTCATATTTTGCAGATCAATGGTCCATGGAGCCTAAGGCTGGAATCCATAATAATAAGGTGGTTAAACTACCTAAGGGCCTACTAGGGAAAGAGTAGAGAGCACAATGCAAAGGTAGCAGCCATTAGAGAGAGAGAGAGAGAGAGAGAGAGAGAGAGAGTAGCTTTTCACCATCCTCAGTTTTGAGAGAGAGAGAGAGAGAGTAGCATTTCACCATTTTTTGGTAAAAGCTGCTGCAAATAAAAGAGCATCTGACACTTCAGTTATGATTCTTTTTGCATCATTTGGTGCTGGTTATGTATCTTCTAAAATTAAACTCTTACAACAGCAGTATCCAACGTAGCAATCATCCTTGGATCAGTGTCTCATTAATCAGATAAAGCAAAGACTGATGATTAACATTAAAGTGAGTTTCTGAGCAAATACTGGGGAAATTTTTGCACATTAAAAACCATTGCAAGGGCTTCATGCTCGGTTGTGCTATAGTTACACTTTGGGGTTTTTTTGTTTTTTTTCAAAGAAAGGAAACTTCTGTTAATGCTTGAAAGATTTCATACAAGACAACAGCCCCAAATGTGCTGAGTATGAAAAAACCGGATCCAAAACACAAGCCTTCTCTTCTCGCTTTTTCTCTTTGCTCTGGGTTCAAAGAAGACTTCGACCAAGCCCGGGCTGCCATTGGTGTTACTTTTCTTTTCATTCCAATGGTCGTACTTGGTTTAGGAGTCTCAACTAGCTTCACTTGCTTAGCTTGACCACTAGGCTGTGAGACACTCCCTTTGCTAATCCACTTCTTCTTAAACCCAGTTTTCTTCGGGTACTCATACCGAGTTCCAACCTGCACAAACCCACTTGTTCTGTTCCCTTTTGCATCCTCATAGTTCAGGGTTATGGCAATTGCTTCATCTAGCGTGTTCACATACTTAGCCCGAACTTCCATCTTGATCCGATCATTCAGTCCAAAGATAAAATCTTTTACTTGGATTGACTAAGGTAGAGGTTCATAAACTTTCATTATACTTTCTCTGAACTTATCAATGTATTCTACCACTGATAAATTTCTCTGACGAAGGTTTCGATACTGATCCCAAGCTCAGGATGCTTCGTCAGGAGGTAAGAAGTGTTTTCTAAATTCTTTTTAAAACCCCTCCCAAGCAGTAGATGCCACTCCATCTTTCTGATGTTTTATCCACCACCGATCCGCTACTTCACAAATGGCGAAGGCCTCGTCCCATTTGTGTAACTAGGTCTCTATGATATCGGAACTACGGTCAAACATTCGACGAGAATACTTTTCTGGCCTATAATTGGCAATATTAGGCACCTTAGCCCTCCTAGGATCAACCGTATGAACACTGGATTCAGGCTCCATTGGAGCTTTACCTTTCTCTTCACGAGATGGTCTGGTAGACATACTATGAACCATTTTCCTGAGCTCATATTGCCCTACATTTGCTTCTAACTGTTGCACTAAAATCTGTTGCAAGGCATCCTCCAATAATGCAATTCTACTAGATAGTGTATGGCCTGTTGGGCGCGACACCTGCGGGGTCGGCCGGACTCCCGACTCTACAGGATCCACCCTAGAAGATCTTCAACTTCCATTTAGGTCAATGGGTGTTTCTTTTTTTTTTTTTTTTCCTTTAAAAAAAATAAAAAATAAAACACCGCCTAAAACTGTATTTACAATCGAAAGTCCAACTCTCAAAATTACAGCTAACCAGACATATATCAAATTGCAACCCAAACCACTTTTCCCTATGCTAGAGAAACTCCTGCAATGTCAAAACCCTCAAATGCCGAGGCAAATAAACTAGCATATACCACAACAAAACTTAAAAGGCATAGAAAGCTCCTTGGTCATTCATGCTGCATGGATAGATCAATTTGTCCTTGAATTGTATCTTGGAGCAATTATTGCTGCAGCTTTTCCCAGGACGGTTTCAAACGAGTACTCCAGTAACACCATGGAGCATAAAAGTTCACAACCAAGATGGGATACTCTTTTGCAAACTTGGCAAACATTTGTGACGTCAAAGCCACAACACCCTCGCTGAGTTCTTCGAGTGAATCCTCATCCCCATGGCTTATTGGGTTTGGGATTGGACCTTAATGAAACTCAGGGCCCACAAGGTTCAGCTTGGGTCAATAGGAAACTTCCGCACAGTTTTGGTGATATTAAGTCTACTTGTGCCTAAGACATCGCTCACATCGACAGATGCAAATTCGCAAGAAACTCATGTTAAAATCAATTCGTAGAAACTCCCCATCTTTGCTTCCATCCAGTATAACACTTGTGGTAGTAGCGACGCTAAGGTAATTCTTCAGCTCTGCAAATACGTAGACTGGGACTTTGACAAGCAGTCTCTTGTATATCATAATATGCACGCAGGAAATCCCCCGTCCGCTCAATAGGATGTGCTCTCCATCTGATACCAAAATATCACAACAGCTAGTCCCTCGCGATGCCAAAGAGCTCTGAAGGTAACCACCCACAAACCAGCACGTGCGCCACTCTGATATCCTGCGAATTGATTGTTCGAGCTTGGAGGGAAACAACGTTCAAATCATCCAGGGAAGCATCAGCTTTCAGGCTGGTATGATCCTCTCTCTTTGGTTCTTTGACTCTCAAAGGTCCGAAATCGCTTTAGATTATTGTTCGACGAAAATTCGACTCAAAGTTATTAGTTGGAAAATGTGTCGCATCACTGCTACCAAATGTTTGCTCGCATTCAGCTAGCAGCTGTGTTTCTTGAATTCAGCTCATGTTCGCGTGGCTTCCTGGCCCAAAACCTCTCGTAATCCGTTCATCTATAATCCCCCTTTTCCAATAACCCGTTTGATACTAGAATATCACGACCAAACTCTAAAAACTCCACCAAGACCTCTCTCTTGAGATGTATACAAATTGATAGGTGATGGCACACTGATTATCCACCCAGCCATTCTCTGGTTTAACAAGCTCGTCACACTCTCTCACGTAAGAAGTACCTGCATGCTGAATACCAAAGCCCACAATTCCCTAGACGGATCTAGTATGCCACATGTCTACATTTGAGGGCATCTCCTCAATGCATCATTTACCCCTCTCCATGTCACCCTCACCAAGGACCTTGACCTTGATTCCTTTTTTATCATTTACGTGAAGCCCAAACAAATATAATACAACCATTACTCCTTTAAAGGAAAATGTCGACTGACCCGTCCGAGGTCATGTTGCCTCAACTTGAGTGTAACAATTACAGAGAGAGATTCGATCTAGGCTCTGAAAATTGACTTTGTGTGGGCACTATTTGCCTCATGGTGAGTCACATCATGGGTATCAAGGATATGCGCGAGCAGTTTCTCATCATCTGACCACTCTACTATGATTGGAGCTTGATTGTCACAGTTTTCTCCTCTTGCAATATATTCTTGTGCTTAGAAGTCTGTCTCTCACCACAATTAAAGTATAAATTTAAGTACTTGTTATTATCCATGATAACCTTTGACTGCTTTTTGATTTCTGATTTTTCTGGTGCAGCAAATACTCTTTGTGCCAAAGTCTGTATTGGGTGGTCTCTGTTGTTTGGCATAAGGCCTTTTGCTGCTTGCAATTGTTGGATTCTGTGGAAATATGGCTGCCACAACTTTGAGCTTCCTCTCATGCAATGTGCTCCATTATGTGCTAAGTTTTCAAGCCCAAGAGCAGTAGCAAGTACAAGCAAAATACAGTAGTTCACTGAATGGTCTCTAATGCCAAACGAGGGTGCGCGCGACCCTTTGTTAAAGCTTAATATTTGTCCCTCAAACATCCTGCACGGAGGGGGAAAGTTTTAAAGAACTGTGTGTTCTTGCCACTTGGACCATACCCATCTGGGCTATGTTGGCGGTCAACATCTCCTGATGTCACCTAGAGAGAGAGGGCCTTGATTGTGGGTGTGCCTGCCCAGTGAGTGAGGCTAGGGTAGAGAGTGAGGGCCTCTGTTGTGGGTGTGCCTACCCCCCGTGAGAGTAGGTTAGTCTGGCTTTCCAGTGCCTCATGTGTTGCCACGTAGGCCATGGAGGTTCTCAAGAGTGGTACAGGGCTGTGTGGTCAGGTGTGCCTCAGTTTGCTGCTCTTAGGCGCCTCTATTCTGGGCTGTGGCACAAAGGGGGCTTGAGCTGGGGGGCTTGAGCCCTCCTTATAGGGCAGTAGGCGTGGGTCGGCCCACCTGGCCTGGTCGGCCCATATGCTGCAGGGGGTTGGCCCCCTTGGTGCCCTTTTATAGGGCTGTGTGCCCAGCCCTATGAGCTGGAGTTGGCCCACATAGGGGCAGTGAGTTGGCCTGCATGCTGGAGCAGCCACCCTCACTCTTTGTTTGATCGTCTTCTGGAGCTGGAGCAGTTCTTCCGGCATGGCACCTTGTGGAGCCTGGCAGAGGTGCAGAGCCAGCTCATAGTATCACTTGAGGAGCAGGGTAGTGGAGCAGTTCATCCACTCCCTCGTGCTCCCAGTTCACTTGGCTGTTGAGCTGTGTGGTCTGAGCTCTCGAGCAGCCCGTTGTTTCCGAGGTTTTCCCCCAGTTGTAGCGGGGCTTTCTCCAGAGATCACTTGCAGCTCTCTTGTGCCTCTCTCTCCTCTCTCTCCTTCTCAGTGTGTGTGTGTGTGTGTGTCTCTCTGTCTCTTCCTCTTCCATTCATTTCCGCTGCACTTCTCACATGGTATCAGAGCCACAGTTTGCTTGAGACCTGAGCAGCGGAGGGTGTGTTGAGCCAACACACAGAGAGGAAGATTATGGTGCTGTTCGGAGGTGTTTCTGAGGAGGAGTGTGTGCAAGGACTGGACTGTTCGGGTGACCAGCGAAGGGTGACTTTCAAGGGTGTTTCAGATCAGAGAGGAGGTGTTCCCAAGGGATAGAAATCGAGGTGTGAAGGTACATTGGGTTGTCAGCCCCTGCATCCTCTCTTTAACCTTCTCCCTTCTTCAACCCTCAGTTCGTTCCATCCCATCCACCTCTCTTTCAGTTCATCGTCCTCTTCACTCCGACATGGTGACTTTGTTTGAGATGGTAGAGAACAAGTCTAGAATTCTAGTGTTGCCCACGTTCCCGATCGACCGGCAGTTGGATGGGCTCAACTACGGCGTTTGGCGAGTGATAATGGAATCTGTGTTACAGTCATATGAGATGGTAGATTTCATCTTGATAGGTGTTGCCCGAGTAGAATCCCTGGCAGATGACCTTGGCATCTTGGCTCGCAAGGAAGCCGAGACTTTGTCCGAGTTGTGGGACTGTGTTAATGCTAGGGTAAGATCATTTTATATATTTCTTAACTGTACTTCTCAGGTGATTAGTCATGTGAAGCACATGACATTGGCCAAGAGTATATGGGAGCATTTGGCGTTCATGTATAACCTAACCTCTCCAATGAAGAGGGTTTCACTGGAGGTCCAGATGAGGTTGTTGGATCCCAAGAAGTCTTCATCGATGTGGGAACACATCAACAAGTTACAGGAACTTCAGCAGGAGATGCTCCAAGCAGGGAAGCAGATTTCATCAAAGGACATGGCCATTTCACAATTATCCTCTTAGTATGTGTCTTCTGTTCATTCTTGATCACCAATGGTAGGGTGAATGGGTTGACTCGGGAGAAATTGGTCCCCATGGTGCTTGACCAGGAGGAGCGCTTCATCGATCGTACCTACGACAACGGGTAGCGTGAGGCTTTGACAGCTGAGGAATGCAAAGCTCTCAAGGCATCCCGTACGTGTAACTGATGTGGCCAAAATGGTCATTATTGGCTAGTGTCCCCAATGGAACGCAAGGGTGTCCAGTAACAAGGTGGCCAATAGTGTGACTGTTGCGACGACGTATAGTCCAGCCTTCTAGTAACACGAGGCAAGCGCTGCTAGCAAGCTTTCCAGATGTAGATGGAGGATTGCTTGCTTGTTTGTGGCAGCTGGACCTGTCGATCATGCGATTGAGCAGGGGGTTATTTATCGAGGCAGGCTTTCAGGCAGGACTTCGATCCACGAGTTGTTCCCGTTGACTCAGGTGGCAGTATGTTACTAGTTTCTATTTTATTTGGATGTTATGACCTAGTAGATCTAGAGGGGTCTCCTAGTGTTCTGTTGCAGCTATTGTCTAACGCTATTGGAGATCCGGATGGGTCAGTAGATTGCCAGTGCAAGAACCCAGACACAGTTGATTGATCCTTGTGAGCTGTTATATGCCCGTTGCCATTGGAGCACTAAAGTGCATCGATCTGGGGACAATGTACTAGTTTGGACTTGAGAGGGGGCTTCAGAGGGTCCTATCTAGCTCTGGGATACATGTGCCATGCAAGGAAGCAAACCTTGCACCGGAGGCAGTATCAGTTGGATTTTTGTTCCAGGATCCTTTGTTGGAGTCATGTACCAGTACCAACAGTTGGATTGTTGTACCAGATGACCCAATGTGCCATTATCAAACCAGAGGAGTGTACCTAGCACCAGTGGGCTGGGAGCAACAGTTTTCGGTTTCCAATGATAGTGCTGAGGCGGTTCGTGCCATGAGGGGGCTTCTTCGATAGTACCTGTGGCAATCTTCACCGGTGGAGCATCACATGACGGATTCCTTCAGTTGTTCCAGCAGCACCCCCGTCCGGCCCACTGAGTGAGGCTAGGGTAGAGAGTGAGGCCCTTTGTTGTGGGTGTGCCCGCCCTTGTGAGAGTAGGTTAGTTTGGCTTTCCAGTTCCTCATGTGTTGCCATGTAGGCCACGGAGGTTCCTAGGAGGGGTGCAGGGCTGTGTGGGCAGGTGTGCCTCAGCTTGCTGCTCTTAGGTGTCTCTTATGGGCCTCTTGTGGGCTGTGGCGCATACTGGTCGGCCACCTTGCTGGCCATGAGCTGGGGGAATTGAGCCCTCCTTATAGGGCAGTAGGCAGCCCTATAGGTGGGTCGGCCCACCTGGCCTGGTTGGCCCATATGCTGCAGGGGGTCAGCCCCCTAGGTGCCCTTTTATAGGGCTGTGTGCCCACTGCCCAGCCCTATGAGCTGAAGTCAGCCCACATAGGGGTAGTGAGTCGGCCTGCATGCTGCAGCCAACTGGAGCAGGGTGAGGGGCTATATATAGGCCCCCCCTCACTCCTTGTTGGTCATCTTCTGTAGCCGGAGCAGTTGTTCCAGCATAGCATCTTGTGGAGCGTGGCAGAGGTGCAGAGCCAGCTCACAGTATCACTTGAGGAGTAGGGTAGTGGAGCAGTTCATCCACTCCCTCGTGCTCCCAGTTCACTTGGCTGTTGAGCTGTGTGTTCTGAGCTCTCGAGCAGCCTGTTGTTTTTGAGGTTTTCCCCTAGTTGTAGCGGGGTTTTCACTTGCAGTTCTCTTGTGCCTCTCTCTCCTTTCTCTCCTTCTCAGTGTGTGTGTGAGGTGTGCTCTCTCTCTCTCTCTCTCTCTCTCTCTCTCTCTCTCTCTCGTTCATTTCCGCTGCACTTCCCATAGGCTAATGCATAAAGGTAAGCCAAATACGACTCCGCGGGTCTTTAGAACCCAGTATAGCTGCTTATGCTTGGGCATTGATGATGACATAAGCATTGCTTTGCTTGCTAATATGTCTACCTCTAGTTTTCAAAAGTTTGTTAGCTCATTTTCTCTATCTTTCGTTTGCTCTTTTATTTTCATTGTAGAAGTTTGGACTTTAGATCAACAAAATTTGAATTCTTACGATTGTACATATTCCTACAAAGGTATATATAAGGAGATAAAAGTGGTTGGTACCATGCTATTAATTTGCTCCCACATTATAGGCTTGTATGACAAATTCCTCATGTTTGCGTCCAAGTGGGCATAATCCTGCAATCCACCCTGGCATAAGTGATCGGTCCTATCCTCACCAGCTTTTGGATAGGAGTATAAGAAACCTTTCAACTTTGTGGTCCACTCAATTTTTTGTTCTTCCTCTCCGACTTTGTTTTTCACGTCTTTGAGAGGGTGCTTTCTAGTTGGTCTCCATGCCCATGTGCTTACTTTTCCTCACATCTTCTCACTTGAGGCTGATGTACCAGTGGGAAGGCAGCTCTAGTATGACATTATGAGGTGGGCCTCGATATGACCAAATTGTATCAGATAATACCTTCTAACGGCGGCTGTCCACATGATCCAGTATCCCACTGAGGCATTTCCTTCATACTCAAAAGTGAAATTGCATACTTGTAGTTCAACCGCATTAGAATTTCGACTTTGATTAGACCTTCTAAATGCATTTGTAGGTAGAAAGTGTGCGCTAGGTTGTTGTCATGAGATTGTAGCATAGGAACCAAGTCATTACTTGACAAAACATGACCAATAGGGGTGTCCGGTGATTAAGCTACTTGTATAAATGGATGCTCAAGTATGTGTAGGTGTGTGGCTTTGTATGTGTGAGAGCATATGTTTATACTATGGTCTACACCCACCGTTGGCGCTGATGACATCGGTGGGATGACTTGGTAGCTAGTCCCTGCTACACGTGATGGAGTTGATGGTTTTCAACCTTATGAGTGACTATCATGAGATTGAAACTGCTGTTGTGTTTTTAGAGGATGAGTTTGGGCATGTTCCTGGATTCATCTAGATAGATATTGAGATACTTGTCTTGTTGTCCGTTGGAAAAGTTATAAAAGTCTGTTCATCAGCAGGCTTCCAAAGGATGGAAGGCGCTACTTGTAAAAGCGTGAAGTTCAGTAATTGGAAGTGCCAGTTGCTTCTGGCATCAACCATAAAAAAGGCAAGGGATGAATTGCAAGTCTGATCATTTGCTGGAAATAGTGATGTTGGAAATAATCTACTGGAAAGGGGTGGCAAATCATCCAGTGGCATACCAAGGTGCAAATTCATCCACAATGGGGCATGATCTGCCAAGCCCAATGAGAAATCTATAAGGAGATGAGGGCTAAAATCTGCATATTGTTGTGGGTAAAACAAATACCATCTGTCAAGCCTTGCCCAGTATGTAGTAAGTGCATTATGATGAAAAGTATATCCGGGCACTGACCCTTGGAGAAGCAGCCATAAATCTTCAGCTTGCATATAAAGAAGCATGCTATCCCATTTTTGCCTTTCCAGTGATAGCATATGAGATTTTGAAGTGGTGTTATCTCTTTGCAGAGGGGAATTATTAAAATCTCCGCAGATAAATGCATTAGACTTCCATGGATATCTGCATAAAGAATCCCATAAGGAAGCCCTCATGGCAGAGGTTTGGGAGGCATAGACTGATGCAAACTCATGAATATCACCATTGACATTACATTGTATGACCATCCATCTACCACTGCTATCATTGAAGGCTAACTGAGGCTCCAGCTCATGTCTAACCAGTATGCATACACCTGAGTAGGTAGTGGTACCAGCATAATATATATCATAACCACCAAAATAATCATGATGACCAACCTTGGAGTGTTGATTATGCTCTTGCAAACAAACAATATTTGGCTGCATTTTATGTACATAATTCCATAAAAGCCTCCACTTTGAGACATTGCAGAGGCTTTGTACATTGTATGTAAAGCAGTTAAGTGTTTGATGCATGAAAGAGGTATATACAGTAAAGTATAAGAATAAAACAAGACATCAGAGAGGCAAAACCTTTGCCTGCATGGGCTGCATTCCTTCATGAAAGACATAGCATTCTCCCCTTCTTCAGAATCACATATGGGGATGCCCTTCTTTAAAACCCCCAATTTTGAAGGACAGGAGCTGAAGTAGAAGCCTGTCCTAGTGAGGGAGGAGAAGAATCCCATTGACGAGATTGAAAGGGGCGTTGCACACACACACACATACATATATATATAACTTAGTTATTCAATAGCGATTTTCAAGGATTGCATCAATACATTTTGATGCTTAGAAGTGCGGTGCCAGTTGGTCTGTTCAATCTGAGTTTTGAAATTTCTCATCTCTCCACGGAAAAAATGCTGAAATGAGTTCATCAATTGAGAAGATAACAAGGCATATTGATGTGAAAAATTGTTACAACTTAATTTTTGAAGAGAAATAATTGGCAACTTAATTGTGAACTTAATTGTGAAAATAGCAATAACTTGTGAAACAAAAGAGGCAGGAAGAGAAGGGGAGCTGGAAATACAAATCAAAAGCGCATCCATGAACTTTAAAGGAAACATCAGAATGAGAGCACTCAATGTAGTAATTTGATCACTTTACTATTATACAAGAGGTATAATCCAAGGAAAATAATGAAAAAAGTTCGCACATTCTTAGATATGAAGTCTTTTATCTATGGTGTTTCGGCCTTAGGTTTGTTTAGAATGATTGAACATAAGCTGAAAACAAAAAGCGGGGAGCTGAATAGCCCTTTTTTCTTTTAGTTTCAAAAGAGAGTTTGTTTGAGTATACTTGTGCTTTCTAAGTTAGAAATGTATTTTTGCCTCTTTGCAGAAATGAGACATAAGTGTAAAGGGCCATTTAGCTTTTGTATGTTTTAAATAAGAGAGAGAGAGAGAGAGAGTTTCTAGTTTTTTGGAAGTTTTTGTTTCTTGACTTGCTTGTTTATTTTTGCTTAAGTCACCTGCTTCGTTTCTTCTTTATTTCTTGTTTTCATTCTCTTTTGTTTATTTGACGTATTTTAGTAAGCACTGGGTTTGCCCAAGAGACTCCGCGGGTCTTTAGAAACCCAGTATAGCTGCTTATGCTTGGGCACTGATGACGACATAAGTGTTGCTTTGCTTGCAAAGTATGTCTTTCTTTTGTATTTCATAAAAGTTTTTGTTTACCTCTTTTTTCTTCTCTCTCATTTTCTCTTTTATTTTCTTTGTAGATTTTTTATCTTTAGAACAACAAAAATTCTAAATTTGTATGATTGGACTTATTCTAGTCTCACAAAGGTATATAAAACATCAGAATGAGAGCACTTCCAAAGCCATAAACCAGTAATCTTATTGTATTAACTCCATCACCTTTGACAAGACTGAATTAATTTTGAGAGTTGAAACAACAACTACAAGGACACAAAATAGTAATTTCCGTATTTTATTCCCAAAAAATTAAGTTGTCACTAAATCTTTCCTTGACTTTTGCAGAGTACATGTTCGATATGCCTAGAAACAATGAAACCAGGACATGGCCA
This sequence comes from Dipteris shenzhenensis, assembly GCF_047967505.1. Classification (NCBI taxonomy): domain Eukaryota; kingdom Viridiplantae; phylum Streptophyta; class Polypodiopsida; order Gleicheniales; family Dipteridaceae; genus Dipteris; species Dipteris shenzhenensis. Next base: position 18,238,964 of record NC_141620.1, read on the forward strand.
TGCCCTCTTCACGGCAGAATGCTCTCACACTTTCCACTTCTCGTGTATTGCTTCTAACGTGAGGTATGGAAATCTAGTTTGTCCTGTTTGTCGGGCCAAGTGGAGGGAAGTTCCTTGGCAGGTTCCTGTGGATGGATCAAAAGCTCAAAGAGGAAGGGGTGGGTCTTATAATAGAAGAACTGCAGCTATATCACGCTCTTTGACACAGGTTGGGAGGGCAAACGCATCTCATCCTTCTGAAGAGGAACAGAGGAGGCTTGATCCTTTGCTTTATATTCTGGATCAGAACATTTCGCGGGAGCAATTGCTGCAAAACAATCCAGCAGAGCCAAGTATGTACAATGATGACGAGCCCCTACAGCTGAACAGCAGTTCAAATAATCTGCAGGTGAACAGCGAGGGAGAGGGGCCAAGCAACACAGGAGGGGCATGGGACCTGAAAGAAGATGCTTTAGCTAGCCATGCCACAGGTGGCACAAGTGGCCAAAAAGTAGATATAAAATCATATTCTGAGGTCTCTGCAGTTCCAGCAGGTGAATCTCGGCATAGTTTCACTGTGTTAATACATCTGAAAGCCCCGCCATCTAGCATAGTTAGCAATGGAAGAAGAGACATGGTGGGTGGCACTAATTCTTTCCACATCCTAGACCCGAGTAGCCGTGCCCCACTGGACCTTGTTACAGTGCTTGATGTAAGTGGGAGTATGGCAGGGACCAAGCTGGCACTCCTTAAAAAAGCAATGGGTTTTGTTATACATAATCTTAGCCCTGCTGACCGTCTCTCAGTTGTGGTCTTCTCTTCCACTGCAAGGCGAATTTTCCCTTTACGAAGAATGGGGGAGGAGGGGCAGCGACAATCACTACAAGCCATTGATGCGCTTATTTCAACTGGTGGGACCAACATTTCAGATGGGTTAAGGAAGGGTGCAAAAGTCCTGGAAGACCGTACGCACCGGAATCCTGTCTCTTCCATCATGCTGCTTTCAGATGGACAAGATACGTACAATATGAGCTCTCGAAGGCAGCTTCCTTTCGTTGTTCCAAGCTCCCAAAGATTGCTTCCAGGATCAATTAGACGGAGTGCACATGATGGACACATGCAGATTCCTGTACACACATTTGGTTTTGGAGCTGACCATGATGCTGCCACCATGCACAATATATCTGAGGTCTCAGGAGGTACTTTCTCATTTATTCAGACAGAGGGAGGAGTGCAGGATGCTTTTGCACAGTGTATTGGTGGCTTGCTGAGTGTGGTGATTCAGGATGTGCAACTGATGGTTTCTTGCATTGCTCCTGGGGTGATCATCAATGGCATTCATGCTGGCAGCTATGACAGTAGCATACTTGACAGTGCAAGACATGGCATAATTAAGCTCGGGGATATGTATGCAGAAGAGGAAAGAGATGTCTTGGTGGATATAAAGCTTCCATTTCTTCCTCAACACGAGTCTGTTATGTCAATGCCTTTACTGCGAGCTGGTTGCATGTACAAGGAACCTGTCTCACAGGAGATCAATCAAAGTTTTGCAGATGAGTTGTGCATTTCACGGCCTATCACTTTAGAGAAAGGGAAGCAAGATTTAAGTCTCCATGTGGATAGACAACGCAATAGATTGAGAACAGCAGAAGCTATTGCTGAAGCAAGGTCGTTGGCAGATCTTGGTGACCTTACCACTGCTCAAAGCAGTTTGCAGAATGCTAAAACGGCTGTGGAGAATTCCCCTTCTGCACGTGCTGGAGATCAGCTGTGCAGTGCTCTGGAAGCTGAGCTAAGTGAGATTCAAGTAAGGATGGTGAACCGCCAGTTGTATGAGAGATCTGGCAGAGCTTACCTTCTTTCAGCGCAGAGTTCACATTTAAGACAAAGGGCTACAACAAGGGGAGAATCCTTGGACAGCCATGGTCATGATTATCAGACTCCATCCATGGTGGACATGATCATGCAATCTCAGTCACTATCGTTGTCAGAGATGTCCACGTCTGGGGCTTTTCCTTCGAGTGTTGCGAGACCCAGCCAGGGGCACAATGTGAGCATTCCTAGTTCTCTTTCAGGCCGCACCCTATTGCGAATGGCTTCTGCTAAAATATGAAGCTTATAGGGGAGCAATTATCTAAGTTTCAAGGATCTAGATTGATAATCAGTTTATTAAAATTATTATGAGTCCAGTAACACAATCTGGAAGTTGCATTCAATTTGCAAAGATACTTATGCCTAGGATTTTGATATAATGTCAAGATTCTTTACATTAATAAGGCCAGACTCGCTAAATGGATATGATGTTTTCCTTACGTGCGGCAGGTTAGGCAAGTGAACTATATGCTCCTTCAATGGATTTGCATGATTAGAAATCTCTCCCTCTCTTCTCCCCCCGCTCTAAATCTGTGTGTGTGTGGTTGCCTGTGTGCATGCATGCACGGGTGTGTTCGGGCTGGATGTGGCAAGGGGCGGTTTCTGTTTCTTCTCGGTATTAAGATTCATTACTGAGTCGGAACAGATGATTGAGCTTTTTCTTAAGTACATGATTGTTGTACGTTTCCTGGGCTGTCTTGCAGTTCCGTACAGAAATAAAAGCTCCACCTTGTACAGGATGCTCACTCGCATCCACACACATAATCACTTTTGTACATGCCCAGGATTGCTCCTTGCAGTAAATAGAAAGTAGTAAACAGGTTGTAACATTATCTATCTATTTGGTGAATAAGTGGGATTCTTTCTATATTCATGTATCTCTGATCTTATCTGTCCGATGGAAGACACTTGCCAATATTTTCCTGTTAAGGCAGATGTTTGGTTTGTGGGAGGGGCATACCTTGGTGAGAGTTGTGGGCCCATGACTATTTCTAGATGCCTTAAGCTGTGATGAAGGTCTTCTAAGAAGAAATTTGCAGGTAAATTTGTTTCCGTGAGCGCAGCAGTTGATGGTGGGGTGATCGAGCCCATCCCCCTTGTTTCCTGCTGAGATTTCTCCTTTGCATTGTGCCATTGATTTACACTATTCATCTCCCATTTTGCATGCATTCAGTTACAATCAACCATATATTTGGAAATTTGATTGCAAGCTTGTGCATGTAGCACAAATTTCTTCTAGTTGACACACTTGCATCCTCGCATTTCTTTATAAACTATATTTTTCTCAACAACCCTTACTGTTGCCATGCTCTTTATTATGAACTAGTCCTGAATGTGGAGCTTGCCTCATGTGAGATATGCATTGATTAGAGTTGTAGACGGAGTGTTACCTTTTGAGTTGCCAGGGACATTCCATCCTCCCTCTCTAGAAAATTGGGAGCTCACATAGTTGGCAGGTTTGTTTGGCTTTATGCCAAGTGGGCCAGAGTGAGGACATCTTTGAGTAAGGAAAGCTCACATTAATATGAGCAGTCGTCTATTGGAGTTTAAAGCCAGTAATGTTGGAGTATTGGAATATTGCTTGCATGTCGCCACAAGGAAAGATTCAACTCGTCCCACCCCTGCAAGAGTGGTGGCATCTCCTTGCAAGAGTGGTGGCATCTGCTCGCCTAGGCTCCCTATGGATTGTTAATAATTGATTGACAATCATGATTTAGTACTATTAAACAATATATTTCATAGTTGCTAGTACTAAATAGCTACTTAGTGTCACTTCTAATTAGTCATCTATAGCGGTTTTAGCAGTACTAAACAGGTGCTTAGTAGAACTAAATAACTGCTTAGTGCTACTTCTTACTACTATTAAATTGTCCTCTTTAGTTAAACAACTGTTTAGTGGTACTTCTAAATAGCCATCAATAGTAGTACTTCAGAGCTAATATTAAAGAGAACTATTTAAGAGCTAATATTAAAGAGTACTATTTAAGAGTCATACTAGTTGTTCTCTTCACTGCACTAACCCTTTCTTGCTTATTGACTATATAGGTAGAATTCTTCATGAAGTTCAGGACTTTGATCCCTCATAAACATTGGTTTCCATGCATTTTAGAATCTTAATCCCTTTTTGGTTAAAAAAACTAAAGGAAATGAATATTAATGCGACGTTTATCAAGGATAGATTTATTGCAATTAGCAAGTGAATACCATGAGACACGATATAACGTCATTGCATGGAGCTATGCATGATTGCTTATGCAAAGTTTCTAGGCCAAAAGGGGAAGAGGCTTGTGCTGCCAACACTAGTGCCTATTTTTCTATGTCTAAAAGATGGAGATCATAAGTATGTCTAAAGAAAGAGGATGTTCAATGGCACAATCTTGGTTTCTTACATTACGATCTCAAGAACGTCAAATACCTTTCTTTTTCCCATGTAACTTGAATGATGCAAACTCTGCATTGATAAGGTGGAATACCTATGAGTATGTCATTGAGAATGAAAAGAAGAGAATCAAAGGAAACAACTCCATCCACCATCATTCCCACAAACCTCACACCACTAAGATGTTTTATCACCCACAATTTTTGTAGTTATTCGAAGCACTCTCAATTTGAAGAGTGCATCAATTTTTTTGCAGAGGATGCGGTGGTGTTAGTTGTAGATTTTGCAGAGAACGACACTTTTAAAGTGGCAAAATGAAATCCACTCGATGAATTGGCATAATGATCAATGTATCATCATGGTTCAAATTTACTATGATTGGGAGATGGAAGAGATAATACAGAAAACCATTGATATAACACTCTCAATGGATAGAGACTAGCTGGCTAATATTTTTGAGATTGATGACCATTTTGCATTACTCACGTCCCCTAAAAACAACAATGATGAGTACTATTACATGGTGCTGTGCAAGTGACTCAAAACTATCCTCTTAGAGCAAGTCAAGGATGGTTGAGGTAATGTGTTCAACACTGGAGATGAAGTGATGTATGGAATCTACTATGCAAAACTCCCTACATGAAGAAGTAGTCATTTCCTATGTAATGAGCGCAAGTAAAGCACATGGTCAAAGGCCACAAAACAGTGTGTCATTTCTCCATGGCACCAAGCAATCTTGGCAAACATTTCTATTGTCCCTGTTTCTTTCATTTCCAGTTTTGGGCGGTGTTGGTCACCTACAATCGTCTCGTTTCTCATTGTAGCATAGATTCTCACAAATATAGCATAGGTCCTCGGGTTGTATTTTGGTGAGACGTGTAGGTTGAAGCATGGAAAGTAGCTCTAGTATGCACTTACGTGAAAAAGAGGGAATGATCACAAGGATTGTTAGCGGTTCTCACCTCCATAGGGTTTAGAAAGGGGTTGCAAGGTTTAGGAGGGGGATGGGGTTGAGAAAGATAAATAGGAGTTCAAGGTTGAGAGAGGGTTGTAGGGTTTAAGAGGACTTCAACATTGGGGAGTGGAGAGCTAGTCTCCTTGATGGCTTCAGGGGGTAAAGGAATGAGAAGGAGGAATGAGGTTGAGGGAGAGGACGGAGGAAGAAGCTCAAGATATTACAAGCAGAACTTGTCGCTACTCCAGACACACAATGGTCTCATCTTGATTGCTGTGAATTGTGCTTCTAGCCCTTGCTGCCATAGGGTTAACAACTCCTCTGGACCAATTCAACTATCCATTCTTGGGTTATGGTTGATTTTGTAGTTGGCATTGTGATGCAGTTGACATTACCCAAGGATTGTAGTAAAGTTACTGTTGGTAATGGATTGGTTAAGCTTAATTTATCTCTTTTCCTTGTTGTTCTTGAACTCCATAGTGTTTTTGCTCAGTATTTAAGAAGCGAGTATCAACCATTTCTTCAAATCAACGCAAATACGACTCAGCAAGCGATATGGCTCGTTAAAAGAGGCGACTAGTAGTTTGAGCATCTCTTTGTTTGTATGGATTGAAGCTGAGCTAGGAAGATGCTCATCAATTATGAGGGAAACTTTCATGATTACTTCTACAGCTTCACTCTATTTGGCACTTTCCTTTGACTGTTTTATCATTGCTATCTCACATTCATGTTGCATGTTTGTCCAAGGCTTTGATGAGTGTTTCTTGGAATGTTTGTCCAAGGCTTTGATGAGTGTTTCTTGGACTGCCCATTTGACCTTGGAGTATTTATTTATTAGGGGCCAATTATGAGGAGCATCTTCCTTGTATGGATCATGTTTCGTGTCATGCCACCTATAGCGATGAGGTACCACATCAAACGTCGAATGCATCCTAAAGGTAGATGGTGCTTGTAGATACTCAAGGAGGTATTTTTCTTTGAGTAGCTTTGGTCTCCTCCATCGCTTATGTATTAAGTGATTTGTGCTTGGTGAATGTGCATGGAAAGCCTTGAGAGTTCCCATCCTCCTCTTGACTTCTTGTCTAGATATTGACTTCATAGAGGTCACATCACTTCAGGACCAAATAGCCAAGAAAGAAGTTGAAGAAGTGTAGATGAGCCAAGATCTCCAAAATCAAGAGAAAGTAGTGCTTGACATGACTTCCACCCACTAGCAAGACCAAATATAGCTATCAGTGTTGGGATATCTCAAGGTGTATGCCTCAGGCACACCTTATGTTTCTATGTGTGAGTGCTAGAGGCACAGTTAGGTGCCCACAAGCACAGTTAGGTGGTGGAGAGACACATAGAATGATTGAGAGAATCTAGGAGCAGATTGAGGAGATGATTGTGGAGCTCTGAAGTCATCAGTGATGTCAGTGAGCATGTATGAGGTGCCTACTTAAGGACCTCACTCTTCTTCATTCTACAAGCAAGTAATGCAAGTATTCTGAGTTTGTGTCCACTCTTTCCTTTCCTTTCAGTTTACCAACATGGTATCAGAGCCCTTTGATCCCCCTTGAGCCCATTTCTGCCACATCATCATCTTCTTCTTCATCTTCTTCTTCTCCATTTTCCTCTTTCTTCCCAAAATCTTTGAGAGCTTGGTTCTCCACCTACAAACGACCTTGCCCAAACCCTTTGAGCTGGAAACTCCTCTAGTATGGGCGAACTTCCACCTGCAAGCAATTGAAGAAAAAACGTCTGTGTTGGCTGCCATTCCCCAAACAGTGCATTTTTTGCCATTTCTTCTATTGCTCAATACTCCCTGCCTACTCCGCCATTGCCTGAGCCCTCTTAGGAGTAGATGGGCGACCTCAAGACGAAGATTTTGAGCCATTTTTCAGCTCATTTGGTTCAGTAACGAGGGAGAAATCGTCAAAACTCAGGTTCAGCCTGTAGCAACTCCCCCGGGCAAAAGTGCACACCATTTCGTCCAACCTCTGTGCTGGACCCTCTCTGGTATATGAGCTTTCTTTTGCTTCAGGAAGCCCTCTTTTCCTTGCTTTGAAGAGTGAGCTACAAGCCCTCCAAGTTCAGTCTTTTGGTTTTGACAGTTTTGGACAAGTTTTTGAAGATGATGCTACATAAAATGCTACTCTAGCATTTCTGGTTTTTTGAAACTTTCAATAACTTCAATACAAGTGTGGCTTCAGTTTTGTTTTGAATTACTAGACCTGGTTTTGATTGGAAAGTATTCATTTTAGCCACTTCTATGAAGCATGTAAGAAGAAGCATCATTGATTGAATATTGGTCACTAGTCTTTGCTACATCAAGTGCTCATATTTTGGAAGTCTTTCAGTTATTTTTTGCCTTGTAAGAGAGATAGACACTGCCCAATATCTGGGTTAGACCCTCTCATGGCTACCCTATTGAATCTAGAGAAGTTCAATGGAAAGGGCTTCCACACATGGTAGATGAAGGTGAAATTTGCATTGATGAGGGAGAACTTATGGGGACTTGTCAAACCGACTCCTACCGCTTCTTCTACGGCCTCCAATGCTGGAGAATCCTCAACTCGACACGACCGGCAAGGGATCCAGCTAGAGAAGAAAAAGCATATGGTATCATTGCTCTTGCTTTAGGAGATGATTATATTCACCATATCTCTGACTTGGAGTCTCCTTCAGAAGCTTGGCAGAAGCTTGACATGATTTTTGGTGCTAGCTCTCACATCTCTAAACTATCACTTAAAATCTCTTTCTTTGAATTGAAGATGGCTAGTGGTACTACTTTAGCAGCTCATGTCAACTATATGCGGAGTCTTATGACTCAATTAGCTTCTATCAACTCTCCTATTACTCCAGATGATGCTATGGCAGTGTTACTTAAGAGTATGCCTGAAGATTATGATCACATAGTTACCACTTTGAAAAATCTTCCTAATCCTAATCTTGAAGGTATTATCTCTGCTCTCCAAGAAGAAGAAAGGCATATGGAGCTCAGGAAAGGCAATGACACTGTTTATGCTGTAAAAGTCCAGAAGGGCAAGTATACCCCTTGCAATCACTGTGGAAACACAAATCACCTTTCAAAGGACTGCTTCAAAATTAATCCATGCAAGCACTGTGGCAAGAACAACCATAATGAGAAGTTTTGCAGAGCCAAAGCAAAGACAGAAAATGCAAATCTACTTTCAGTTAATGAACCTCCACAAGATGAGGCATCCTTTGAAGATTATGCATTTTAAAACATCTCTATGTATGCTCCAGATCTCTCTTTTTATGTCAAGGTACTTAGCCTGGATAGTCCTCCAAAATGAATGAAAATAAACTATTGTGTTTTGTGTGTTTTGTAAACACCTCTGGTCACCTTATGATGTAGGCCATGTGTATGTTTTGCTCCATGGTACCTCCTGCAGACATTGTGTGCATGTACATGCAGGGGAGATAACCATTGGAAGGTCTTTTTGTATCCCTTTTGTTTACCTTACACCCATGGGAACCCTTGCTAGCATGAGAACCTAGCCATAGATTTATCCTTGACCACCATGAGATGGCATGAGAAACTATGAGACTAGATGTATCCTTGACATAGCCTGAGGCATTCCCTTGAGGGGGGGTTTGTTGGGATATCTCAAGGTGTATGCCTCAGGCACACCTTATGTTTCTATGTGTGAGTGCTAGAGGCACAGTTAGGTGCCCACAAGCACAGTTAGGTGGTGGAGAGCCACATAGGATGATTGAGAGAATCTAGGAGCTGATTGAGGAGATGATTGTGGAGCTCTGAAGTCATCAGTGATGTCAGTGAGCATGTATGAGGTGCCTACTTAAGGACCTCACTCTTCTTCATTCTACAAGCAAGTAATGCAAGTATTCTGAGTTTGTGTCCACTCTTTCCTTTCCTTTCAGTTTACCAACAATCAGTAGGGTAGTTCATGCTACAACAATCCTACAGACCACCAATGACCACTTCACCTTAGTTCATGCTCAGCAAACAGTGGAACTTTTACAAGATAGGCTCACACTAGTCCAAAAAGAAGAAGAACTCTAGGATGTCTAGGAAAATCTTGCAGAGATCCAAGTCTCTAATGGCACACACTTTTGTGTTGAGGAGCTCATAAGTGAATGCCTTCTACTCAAATAATAGCTCACCACCAATTTACAAGCAACCAATACTAAAGCCCAACTTGGAGCAATGGTCAAGTACCAATGAATCCATTCCTCAACAAGAACATGTCACCTTATAGATGGAAAAGATTAAGGGTGCATATACATCAATCTACCATAAGTATAAGGAGGAGAAGTCTTATGAGCTGAACTTCCACAAGGTTACAATCTCAAAGCTTGAACTCCAATTGCTAGTACAAATCGATGAGGAAATGGATGACACAATAAATGAATCCCCACTACAATGCATGACCATGTTTTACCAAGATCTTATGGCCGCTCTACAAGAAGAATATCATCTTAGAGGATGTGCACTAATCCAACGGAAGTAGCTCCAACTCAAGATCCTATCTTCTCTTCCAAAAGTACCATGGGAACGTTCCGTAAGGGCAAAACCCTTGCACAACGTTTGTCAAGACTTGTCAAAAGATGAAAAATATATTTTTCTTGTCCCAAGTTCTATGCAATAGCATGATGTCACCGTTGGGATGCCAACATACACACTCTAGGTGAAGATTGTACCATTAATTGGCCCACTAGTCGAGCCATATTCTAGAGTGGAATGCAACATCCAAGGCACATTGATCCAGGAACTATAACAAGATGATGCATGCATGCGAGGAAACATTGTCCACATCGTTGCCAAAGTACTATCTTTTGCAAAACCTTGGAATACATTCTGGAGATTCCCAACCACATTCATCGCCGTTTGCCTACAACTAGTTTTAATCCCAATGGTTGGATTGATGCTCAGACTATAAGAAGCCTCTATCAATCACGAGATCACTGCTTGCCCTCACAACATTGTGTACCTCACCACTCGTCTTCACTCCATCCCTCCAGTACACTCTGCACACAGACAAAGAGCACAAACATAGCACACCAAGGATCGCACCACCACTGAGGATTGAGTTGGAAGCCATGGCCTTAAGAGAGAAAGGAGAAATGATCTAAGCCATAGAGAAAAATTGATATATATTGAGTCTCAACCACCCCACAATACTCAAAAAGGACAAGTGAACCACAACACGAAGACTTCAACCCCTTGCACAGAAACCATTTCAAAGATGGGAGATTGATTTTGTGGGAACCATACATACAACTACAAAGAGAACATAGGCAAGCTACATTATTATGGCTACAAACTACTTCCCACAAGTGGGTTGAAGCTAAAGAAGTAAGAAAAGCAATTGCAAAAAGCACAACAAAGATCTTATATGAAAATGTGATTACATAGGATGGATGACCCATTGAAATTGTGTTATAAGAGGCACATATTTTATCAGAGAGCAGTCAAGGAACTTTTGAATGGCTTTATGGTTATCCATAGAAAAAGCAAAGCCTATGATCACCAATGTAATGGAAAGCAGAGTCCACCAACAAAATACTATGCATTGTCCTCATCACCAAGATAGTGGAACCAAAGCAATTTGATTGGGGTAAAAAGCTAAATGCATCCTTATGGGCATACTCAAGATTGGCATAGGATAGTAGTGTAAGAACACATGGGAGATCAAGAGTCCCTTCAAGAAAGGCTCTATCAATTAGAGAAGCATATAGAAATAAGGTTAGTGACCTACCATGCCATCAAAGTAGAAAAATGAAGAAGAAAGGCATGGTTTGACAAAAACCTCAAAGATAAAGATATCAAGGAAGGTTACCTAGTTCTGCCCTACAATGCCAAAATCCATAATAAGGATAGGATCAAATATTATGTCAAAGGACTCACAAAGTTAAAAATATGAATCCAATAGGAGTTATGCTACTAGAGGAAATCGATGGAGTCCAATTCACTTTGAAAATCAATTGGAGGCAGACTTAAGTGCTACTACATCAACATTCAATCCTTCTAGGAAAAAACAAAGATTTGGAAGTCCCAAATATTCCTTAGCTTGAATTAGATTGTGTCATAAGCAGTCACTTGCATATCTATGTTTTCACATATACAGGTAGACCCAATCAATTTCAACCTATGTCCTAAAGGTGATAACGTGGTCCTGGCTATCCAATGTACTCCCTAGCAAAATAGACATACTAGAGGAATTCCCACCTTACTAGCCATGAATAGAGCACTCACATGTTTCAAGCACCATGAATAAATTGCACAAATAAAAGCCACAAGGGAAACTTGATTTTGTCCACACTCATAGCATCCTCTATTGCCACATCTCCTTGGAATTTGCAGGATGTGTAGGGTGTGTAGGGTGTGTAGGCTTCTGAGGCTTTTTGTCACCTACAGATATATCAGTGTCATCATTGTTATAGTCATTGAATGTAAATAGGTGAGTAGTCCAAGAGCCAATATTCAATAAGGAGAAATAGAGGGGAGGAGGAGGAGGAAGGGAGGAAGGGAGGAGGAAGGAGGAGGAGGATATGGGGATGCAGCAATTTTACAAGCAAAAACCTATTAGGAAGTTTATCTGAGCATGTCTTTCAAGAGATTTAGAAAATTGTATTTCTTTAGGAAACATGGTTTTTACACTTTTATTTTCACTAGAACTAGATCCCTTTATCATAAAAATATACAGAATATCCCCCTATTATTACCTAGAAAAAGTGTTGAAAAATAAGTCCTTTAAGAAATATCCCTCATAATCACTCTCAATGTAATAATATAATACATATATAATTACTTATTAAACACATTGATATCAATATGACAAAATCTTTCTAGTGTTTAAATAGCATAAATATCAAGATATTTATGGATATGTTTCTAACGAAGTTTAAATTATTATAAATAAGTATAAATCCGGGCTTATATATCACTCTCATCAAATACATGTAATATTTAATACATATGTGCAAGATTTTCCAAAATATAACCCCATATATGTACTCAAATGGGTTCTTTGATCAATTTGAGTGGTTGAATGACTATATTTGGACATTGGATGTGAAAGTTATGCCACTTTTGAAAGTGTTGTCCATGGTAGTTTTACCAGTGAAACTACCTTGGAAGACCTACTTTAAAGGGGTTTTGCTATTGGCAAAACTACCTTGATAGCTTGCTACAATAAGGTTTCTTTGGAGAAACCCTTTCATGAAGCTTGTTTGAGAGAGGGTTTTCAATGTCACCCCCTATTAAGTAAAGTTGTAAGAAGGATCATAAGGGAATTTTCATAAAGAAGTCTACTCTACATGTGGGTTTCTTCAAAATCCATCCCATTATGTTACTCAACATTCCCAAAGTTTCAATCTCCATTCCAAATTGTATATGGAAAAACCATTTCTACTCCATTAACCCACCTTAAGCCTCGTAGAGGCTGTAGATCGATTTACTAAAGATTTCTCTAGCATTTTGGCTACTATAAAAAAGAATATCGAGCACGCTCAAGCTGTGTATACTACACATGCAAACAAGGGTAGAAAGAAAGTTGTATTTGATGAAGGTGACCTAGTCATGTTACATATTGAGAAGCACAGACTTAAGAGTATTGAGACACACCCTGTAGTTAAGTTTGCCCCTAAATCCCATGCTCAAGCTATGTATATTGTGCGTGCAAACAAGGGTAGAAAGAAAGTTGTATTTGATGAAGGTAGTCATGTTACATATTGAGAAGCATAGACTTAAGTTGAGACACACCCTATAGTTAAGTTTGCCCCTACATCCTATGGTCCCTTTAAAGTTTTGGAGCACATTAATGACAATGCCTATTGGCTCGAATCACCACCCGATTGGAAAGTTCATAATTCTTTTCATGTGCACCTCTTGAAACCTTTCCATGGAGACCCACCAGTTCGACCTATTTTAAACAATGCAGCATTGCTTCAAGGAGAGACCCAAGTCTTAGAGCCAGACCAGATCATTGATCAACAAATCACTCAAACAAGACGTAGAAACTCGTATCCTACTTATCTTCTTACATTTAAGAACCACTCCATTGAGGATGCTAAGTGGATGCCTGAGTGATATTTTTGCCAGTACCCTGATGTATTAACACTTTTTTGTCAAGCAATTGAGGGCAATTGCGATTTCAAGCAAGAGGGATGTTACGAGAATTGGAATTATTCCATTAATTTAATCCTTCAGTATTTAGTTTAGTGAGATCCAGCATTTTTATCGTGTAGCTGATGCATGTGTGCTCGCTGTTTCGTAGTGATGCATGTGTGCTCCTACATGGCTAGATATATGGCTGCAGGGTATATGAGTGTGTAGCATTGTGTGCATCACTTACGTGATGATGGTATGTGTAGCATGGGTGCACCATCCGTACGATTTTATTCATGTGTAGCATCAGGTGCACCATGAGATGGTATGTGTTGTATGTGTGCACCATTCATCTATGATTTATTTCTTGTTGCTATAATATTGAAAGGTTGATTGATTGTGGTGATTAATTCCAAGGTTATCTTATGCTTGAAATATTTCATTACTATTGATCGTGTGAATTAGGGGAAGAGTAATTGATCGGGCGAGGCATCTGGCAAGCATGATTCGCCATATTTTGGGCACATAGGCGCAACTCCAGTGATGTGGGGATGAATAAGGCTTATGCCTAATTTTTGATATTACAAAAGCTTATGTACATATTTGAATTTTGGAATATTAGTGGCTTCGCTAAGTGTATAAACTAAAGTTAGAAAAAAGCTTTATTTTTAGAAAAAGCCAGCTATTCTAGAAGGTGGATGGGATTTTTGTAAAAGGGTGCATGGAGGAAAGCACAAAGGCTTTTGTATGATTTTTGCTCGGAAGCTTTTTGAGAAATATACATAAATACACAGGAGGTGGAAGGAGAGCACCACTCCTATGGGGGGAGATTGTACCCAGCATGCTTGTTCTGTCTCTTCCATTTGTGAGTTTTGAGAGTTTGTGTGTATTTTCGAAGAGTGTTGCTGTGCTTTTCAAGGATTTGCAGGTTCCACAAGTGTTTCCTATCGCACATGTCTAGTGGGTCCACTTGACAGAGAATGTGGTACCTTACTTTGCATTCATGTGGTGAGATTCCAGTGTGTGTTGCAGAATGTAATGCTCACATTTACTATAGCATTCTGCATGATCATGAACAAACTACAAGGTGTGCTATGCACGTGGGAGTTCATGAGCATCTGGTAGATGAGGGTAGTAGTCTAGAAAAAAAAGGCAAGTGGATGATATGGTGTTACAATGTGCCCAAAAGATTGCAAAAATATCAAAGTTGGTGTTCGAAAGATATTGTCATGGTAATGTCAATTGTTGGAAAAGAAGAGGCCACAAAAGAGTTGGATGAGCTTGGTTTTGAACAGGTTCTTGAGACTATTACACCATTGTCGCAAAGAAAGACAATTGAAAGACCCATGCCCTCAAGTAGACATGGAATGGAAGGCATGGATGGTGGGCTTGATTCTTTGCTAGATTTAAAACACCATTGCATATTATATCCATTTTTGCAAAGAATCCATTTTCCTTGACAATGCTTGGATGATCATTAAATCATGTCTTTAAGATGTGTACTATTGGTCCAAGATTGGGACTTGACTTGGTGAACAAAATGAGGCTAGGTGGTATCTTGGGACAACAATGGTTGCACTTTGATCATGTCCACTAAGTTAGGTGGATGGTCTACCATGGGCGCCCATGAGTATGGGCATTATCGAAGAGCTCCTTACAATTTCTACATGTAAAATCAATCTTGAGACAATGGTGCATAGATAAAGTTTTGGTAGCTCATTAATTAGCAAATAATAAAGAATGGGTTCCTTTGCTAGAATCTAGAGGCTTCATGGGGATGGCATAGGTGCAAATTGGCTGGCAGTTAGAATAGTATATAATGGTGGACTTGGCAATGTAATGGAAGGTAAAGAGGGGACATGTGGGTTTCATTGGTAAACGAGCATGATAGAGCAACAAGGAGATGCATTATGCCACTTTTTCAAGGAGAGCATAACTAGTTGTGTAGAAATTAGAGGAGAGAAACAATAGAGGCTGGTGCAAATATTTGTAAAGAGGCTCTGAAGAAATGGTGGACACCTATCCATGTGAAAGATGATGAGTTGCTTGACCTTGGGAATTGGTTAGGCATGGTAGGATATATGGGTTTCCCAATGGGGGGGATCATTCTAGAATAAAAAAAAGATAGTGTATTTGACTTGCTATGAATTTAACAGAGGTTGAGCATTCTAGCATGAGGGTTGCTCATGGGATATGTCAAATACATAAGCTTATATGAGGCCCATGCTACATACTTGGCAATGTCTATACTACAAAGTGCACACTACAATGCCTACATGACATGCAAAAATTTGGGAACTAGACCTATCTTGACAAACTGAGGGAGAGGAAGATGAGTGGAGGTTCTAGCAATTGTCAACAAAAAGGATTGTTGATATAGCCCACAATGTTATAGAAGAAACTAGCCTTTAAACACTTGAAATGAAAAGGACATCAGTGGAAAAAACCTAGATTAGAGGGAGAAGAGGCTCTGCCCCTCCTGCTATAATGATGAGGCATGATAGTCATAGGCTAGAATACATTGATGTTATCAACAAGCAACTAGTTGGTGACTATTGTTCATGATATTGGGCAATAAAAATAATAGAACCATGTAGTGAGTGACATGATTTGGATTCATTGTTGCTAAAAAAAAGGCTAGTTGTGAAGCACTCATAATGCATAAGGTCAAAGTGCAATTGGCGTTGTCCCTGCACCTTGCTTCAAAGGGAGAAGACAACATCATAATAGTATTAACAACCCATTTGTGTGGTTTTGCAATACCTTTGTAGCCCATACATCGAGTGTTGATCAGTTTATCCTAAGTGTGCCTAGTCATTTGCCTAGGGTGTAGAAGGTTTCCATTGGACTTCCATTAAGAAATATGAAAAGGAGCAGTTGTAGTAAGTAGGTTTTCTGCTTGAGGAGCACACATGCCAAGGAGTGTTGCAACAATGAGTCGTGTTTGCACTGGCCAAAGGGACAATCAAATGGTGAAGTGGAGATCCAAGCTGAGTAAATATTTTCAAGAGAGGATTCAAAATGCTCAGTGTTTGAAGGCTAAGGTGGGGCACAAGAAGATAATAAGTCCAAACAAAATGCATCTTTTCCATGCATGTATAGAGAGTTCTATTGCAAAGGGCCTAACATACACTATAACAATATCAGAGTTTCCATGGTGCTCTTACGAGGACTTCATGCAACAAGATGAAATGAAAGGGATGTATATTCCTTGCAAACACATCTACTTCACCTTCATTGATGTTTTGGGATTGAGTGACAAAGTGCATGAGTTCATGCACCATGCAGCTCTTACAAAGGTTGAATTGTTCCAAGCCCTAGCTTCTCATTGTAATCAACCAAGTATTGGCAACAGACTTGGTTGAATTTTGAGAGTGCATAGGATATATTTTGACCAACAATACTAATGAGTATGAGGATGTATTGACTTATTTTTGGAGAAGATTTGTGAAAAAAAAAACTATAGTTCTAAGATATCTACAATGTAATTTTGGAAATATATCATGGCGTCAAAGTCTACATAACTAAATAATCAAAATTTGCACTTTTAATAGTGAATATACATGCTAAGGACCCATGCTTCTCTACATGCGCATGCATACCTTTGTGTTCAAAAAAATCATGTGAACAGTGACATTTTACAAAAATGGATGAGAGATACTTGTGTATGGACCATAAAAGATTAGAAGATAATGAATTGATTCATACCTATTCCCAATGATTTGGATGCAAGTTGTTTTGGACTTTTAATCTTCAAGGGAGTATTGTTGTTTGAATGTAGGAAAACTAACTGCTCGCATTTCTATCCTTGATTCCTTTGACTTTATAGATATCAAAAGCAAGACATCAATCACACAAAAAAAACACAGGCTATATTTAGAGATATTGTAGTCCAAATAAATTTATAGAGGACTATATTTTGGGTAGAATCAATTGACTTTGCATATATTCCCATTGGTCTAGTTGATTTTTTGGGTGTGAATTTTAATCTATAGTGCAATATTGTTATTTCTATGTGAGAGCAAGGATTATTCACTAAATAATAGGAAGGACATTACCAAGAAAAGTTAGCCATGAAACTATTACTGACCTTTCTTGACTAAAGAACTTTAAATCTCATGGGGAATTGAAACTCTTTAAGGCAACCAAGAAAGCTAATAAAGGAAGATAGACCTAAAGAATTTTACATGGTTTGCCAAGGACCACTATGGGCCAAGAATGTGAATGAATTCCTTGCGGGGCAATGTGGAGACTCCATTACAATGTTTTTGTGATGGAAATGGGTAGGAGATCAATCATAAAAGCTAACATTGCATGCTACTTTGGAAACATAAATAATTGAACTAGAATATGAAAATCAACAAAATTCCTTGCTCAATAATGGGTAGGACATCAACCATAAAAGTCAGCCACCATAAAACTATAGTAGCCATTGCTTTTTGCTAAAGAACTTCAAAGTTCATGAGCAATTGTTGAAGGGTAAACCTTTTAAGGCAAGCAAGAGAACTAGTAAAGGAAGATAGACATAAACAATTACACCTTGTCTGTTAGGGACTACTAATGGGCCAAGAATATGAATGAAGTCCTTGCGGGGCAATGTGGAAATTATGTTATTGTTTTCATGCAAGAGCAAAGGGTTGGACATCAACTATAAAAGTCAACAATGCTTGCTACTGTTGCAACATTAATCAATGAACTAAAGTGTGAAAATCAATGAAAGTCCTTGCTCAAACATAGGCACTCAGTTTGGTAATCCTTGAGAAAAAGGAGTCACCACCACTAAACATTCAAAACATAACCATGAAATGTAGGATAAAGTATCAACTACCTAAGAAGTAAGGTGTTTGAATGCTCGTTAGCACAGGCTTTAGCTTTCAAGGTAGACATCAAGAAAATATTACGGTTAAACAAAAGCCATCCCATAAGGATCCAGCATCTCATAAGGATCTAACATGTGGTGAGAGATCCAAAATTAGAAACCACTTAATTTTCCACATACAATTGACCATTACATCACAATACAAGGTAGGCAATGCATAATAACATGGTGTTGGAAGAATAAGTCTTTTGCCCTTTACTTTTGATGAATGAGGAAGGGGAGTAGACTCAAAAGTTGGACACAAAGTGTGCCACTAGAAAAGCAAAGGCATGCTTTATACACAAAAAGGAACCAACAAGAACAACCATATGTGGAATTCAATGAAGCATGAATAAAACTCAAGTCCTTAAAATGATTGAGACAAAAAATTTTCCATTACAATTGCCACAAGGGCATTGTAGGCAGCCCAAGAGAAAGTTTGGGCCTTGTGAGAGCTCATTGAGCCACATGTACAATTATGGGCCATTGATTCAAATTGACCTGAACCATTAAAACATGTTAAAGATTTTCAAGCTTTTTGGATAAACTTTTGACCATGTTGAAAATCATATGAACGCTTTATAAAAATATGTTGAAAAGAATAAAAGGGCTTTCAAAGTTGGTTATATAGCACACATACATATTTCTATTCTTTAAGGAGAGGTTTCAACGTGGTGCAATTTTGGAGGTTCGGGGAGAGCAAGAGGGAGCTTCATGGGAGGTTTGGGTGTGTGTGTGTGTGTGTTTATCCAATTGACAATCTATCACAACTATCGATGATGTGGCACCATAGAAGATTACAAATGACACGGTGGTCAGGCGGAGTGGCAGATTAACAATTGGATAAATACACATAGACACACACACACACACAAAGAGAGAGAGAGAGAGAGAGAGAGAGAGAGAGAGAGAGAGAACAAACAAACAAATTTATTTATTCATTCATTTCATGTTTAATTATGTATATTATGTATTATATATATATATATTAATACTTAAACACACATATATATGTGTGTGTATGTGTGTATTCATTCAGTGGAGGTATTAGGAGGTTCAGGATGGAGTGATCCCTTGGAGACATGTGGTAGCGACTGGACTATGCTGCTGGATTGCACAACAGACTGTGCATCAGAAGAGGGAGGGAGGGGGAGAGAGAGAGAGAGAGAGAGAGAGAGAGAGAGATAGAGAGAGAGAGAGAGAGAGAGAGAGGACTACCACAAATATATAGAAATAAATATAAACATGTATATATATCTACACACACACACACACACACACACACACATAAACATAAATAAATGTATAGATTCATAAATATAAATATACATATTTAGAAATAAATATTCATAAATAAATAAATATGGTGTGTGATACACACACACACACACACACACAAACATAAATAAGTAAAAATATATATTCATAAATATAAATATACATATATAGATATAGATATTCATAAATAAATAAATATGGTGTGTGTCGACAAAAAGGCGATAGAAAAAGATGATGTTGTGGGTTGGAAAAAACACCATGGATTTGTCCAGTCAGATACAGTGTGGCCAATAACGATGGGAAAAGTGCTGCATTAGTCTACGACTATTGACAACAAGGGGTTCAGCCAATGCCCAAAATATCAAACATGTTGTTTTATCATAGTATGGAAGGAGAATATAAATTTGTTGGGTGTGTTGTTATATTGTATGATACTTTCTATACTCAAATGCCCCAAAGAGATTTTTGGGTTTTTTTAAAACTAGGGTTTGGGTTGTTGAAATGTGCATACAGCAAGTAGAAGGAAAACTAAGAATTTGTTGAATTGTTAATTGAATCAAATGGAACCCATTGTGCCCTAAGGAAGTCGAAAACTAAGAAATCTTTCCGAGTAGTACATTATTATTTAGTTGCTTGAGTCAATACTTGCCCTAGGTGGGTTTGTAGGCAAATGCTTTGCCTCTCATCAACATCAAATGGCCACTCATTTATCTTAATCATGGGGTTAGAGCCAAGCTAAGCAAGTGGAGGGGTCTTGAAACTTGAAATTAAATCCATTTAGAGACCCAGTGGAGCAGGTCTCTTACCCATCATAGACGAGTTGTGTTACTTGTATAAACAAAGTTGAACAATCTAGCAACCCAATAGTTGATGCTTTGAACTCCACTAGTGGCATTGATTGACAAGTTTATTGTGGTAGCATTGACTGACAAGCTTGCATTGGTATTTTGCTGGGTAATATTCTCTACCCATGTTGAAACATGTGGCATCTGCCCATGTTGGTTTTTTTTCATTGTAGAGTTTTGTTCCTTGTGTGAGCCTTAGCATCATCTACCTGTGTTGGTATTTGTCTAGGACTTTTGTTGTTGCTTTGAGGTTTCATCCATGCCTGCTCTTCATTTTTTAGAACAACAAGATTTTTGCCATTCCCTTAGCACACAAACAATAGCCTATTTGATAGAGTCTTTTTGTTGTCGTCCATGTGGAAGACGTAGAGTGTTGTATATATGTATATATATATATATCTATGTATATAGAGTGGAAGACATAGAGTGACTGTGTTTTAATGTTGTCGTCACTGCAAAATCACATGATAGATCATCCCATGCTGATGTATGAAATAAGAAACACTTATGATTAACACCTATGCTTGCCTAGATTTTGACAAACGATGCTATGGACACAAACAATTGCCTACTTGTTAGAGTCTTTCCATTGTTGTCCACGTTGAGGTAGCCTCATTGGATGGCAATGAATCACATTACAGAATGTAGATAGAAATCTCCACGGCTAGTAGTGTAAAACTTGTTACTCCTACGACTAGGTGTGGTTCTACAGCCTCTTCGGTGCACAATTCTCTACTTTTGCCCCTCTAAACTAGAACTAACATATGTGCTCCTTCTGAGTTCCTATGCGTGCATTTGCTTCATGCATCTACTGTGTTTACCCACACGATAGTTTTTTCGCTTCGTGTGTTTACTGTGTTCACCCGCGTGATAGTTTTCTGGGCTACTGTGTCTCCTGGTCGTTGACAGTTTTCCTGTGTTTCTGCAAAATTGTAACAGCAGATCCCGCACCCCCCCTCTCACTCCTCATTCTCATTCTCATTCTCTTTCTCTTCTCCTCTCTTTTTGTTAAAGAGTAGGATTTGAACCCAAGACCTCCCCCTTCACAAAAGGGAGACTTATCATTGGGCCAACAAGTTGGAAGTGATGAAAATGTAATGATTTTTGTTTATATATTGAAATCTCGGGAACTTTAACTCTCTAACCGTGGGGAGTTTACTCTTGTTGTAAAAAGAAAAAGTACTTCATTTCATGTGCTCTATTCACATCTCCTACTAGATTGCTGATTTGGAACTTTTCCAAGTCCACTTCGTGGACACATGCCACATGAGGAGGGTTTATGTCACTTCTCGACGAGTTTAAGGATTTGGTGCCTGGTCCTCCGCTCATTACGGCTACCAATTGGTGAGATCTCTGTCTTGATCTTCATGTGAACCTTCAACACAGTGCATTGTTTAAGGAGACGATGGGTGGGATAATACACCATGGTTGGTTCAAGGTGAAGAACTATTGATATGCTGGGAGAGCTTTGATTTTAATTCTGCTCATTGTGCGGTGATTGAGCTACTTGCTGCTTTAGAGGTAATTAAAAGGGTGTCCTTCATCAAAAGGTGGGATGCTCCCCAAGCTTGGGGGGAGATTTGGTGCATCTGTTTGTTAATTCCTGTGGATAAGCTCATCTTGAATGGTTTATTCTCAATCTCACTACAAAGGTTTCTAGGCCTCGGCTATGGTTGGTGATGTTTCGACCAAGGAATCCATTTGTACCTAATCAGCCTTTTGTGCCTCTATTTGAGCTTCAAGTTGTAATTCTTTTTGGTCTAAAGATAAACTATCAACAAAGGATTGCAAGTTTATTTGGTGCTGAATGTTTGGCTCAAGTGTTGAATTCTCCCCACCCTCTCCTTCTACCTATCTTGGATTATCGAGAAACTTGGGATGTCCGAATTTTAGTCCTAGTGTGATGACATCTTGGATCCTTCAATTTGATGGAGCTTACAAACCTTCAACCAAGTCTGTTGGCATGGGTGTGAAGCTCACTTCACCAAGTGGTGAAGAGTATTGTTATAGCAAGTCTGCACCTGCAAGTACTAGCAATCAAGCTGAGTACTCGACACTCATTTTTGGGCTACAAAAGCCACAAGGACATCACGTCAAGCAACTGGAGGTGCAAGGAGATTCTCAACTAGTGTGTGGACAAGTTAGTGGAAGGTGGAAGGTGCGGAGCAAAGGCTTGGTTTCATGACATCAACAAGCATTGGAACTTTGCAACCAATTTGAAGAGGTAAAAATTCAGCATATCCCTCGAGCTCGAAATCTAGTTGTTGATTTCTTGGCACATGAAGCTTGTACTTCAATCACGCATGACGCGAGTGGAAGCACCACCCCAACAAAGTCGCAAGCCACGAAGGAGGGTGATCATTTGTAAGGAATGCAAAGGTTGTGGTCATCATGAAACTAAGTGTTGGGCATATTTGATACGAGTTTACCACCTTCGAAAGATCATCAAAAAGGTCCTCAAGGACATTGCTCAAAAGAAGGATGCCAGACTGCACACCTCTTGAAGAAATAGCATGGCGATTACAAGAACTAGAAGAAGCTGAAGGTGATGTGCAAGCTCTCCAACTATTGACATTTGTCATGGCATTCTTGTTTGCCTTGATGAACAACCTCACGTAGTACCATGTCTCTAACCCTCGCTTGTAAAGATGGATGTGATATCATGAGGGTTGGTCCTTTTAAGATTGTCTATGTGCTATTCTATGTTGAAGATTCTTCCCATGTAGTATTTTACAATACACCAGTCACACCCTACCCTGCCTATGTGTGCTTTGTGGATGTATCTTCACCCGATTTTCAATTCAAGCTTCCTCTTTCTATTGTTTGTCCATAGATAAGCCTCGTCTTGCCTCTTTCTTTTCCATCTTCTAAGCATGGCTGACATTCCCGTATTTTGTGGATGGGTGGAAGAAAATCCAAATGAGTATCTTGTGGCCTTCAAGCGCCGTAGTGTTTCTCTCAACTTTCTTACTGAAGACCGATGGCTATTGGTTCTTCCCACATTTCTAGAGGGTTTGGCTCAAGTGTGGTATGAGAAGCAGGCCGAAGATGTTTGCCAAAGCTGGCCAAGGTTGACAGCAGTGATGATTGAGTATTTCGGCAAAGAGGAGGAGCCGGAGAATGTGTACCTATAGGTGGCAAACTTGAATCAGTCAGAAGGTGAGACGGCGCGTCGATATGTGGATCGAGCGGCCGTGCTCGTGGACCATTTAATTGCCACGCAGGAGGACAATGCCAGATTTTGAGCTGGAATGACTCAGCATGTGTTGGGCTACCTTGTAGTAGGAGCAAATGATGAATTCCGCCTCAAGCTTAAATGGGAGAATCAAGAAACTATGGTGCTAGCACATGAGATTGCTCAAAAGTTTGATAAAGTTGAGTCTGACCCCGCTTCAAAGAAGACGATTGTCCCTTCGCAACCCTCTCGATTCTTGCAACAACAACCTGGGGGGTCTAACTCAGGGGCATACCCCCATCCCTCATCAGGGATGTATCCACCGCCTCCATCTCAAATGTATGGTCCTCCCTTAGATGCTTACCCTCAACAAGGTGTATATTCTCACCCTCTGCCTCAAAGATTTCCCTAGCCTTGCCCACGAGCCCCCCTCCTTTCTACTCCCTCGGCCCCTCCAGCTAAAGAGGCCCCCCCTACAACAGAACCTAGAGTTAATGACCTAGACAAGGCCCTGAATGATCTTCGTCTTGAGATGGTGGGCATCAGAAATCAAGCCAACTGCCCTCCAAGAGACTGTGCTAATGTTGTATGCTACGAGTGCTACCAGAAGGGTCATTATCACACAAAATGTCCCAATATTCCAAGGGTGAATCTTCTAAGTGAATCAGGCACTGAGGATTCTGACATAGAGATTCTTGACCTCAGGAAAAGAAGTTGTACCACCTCGGATCCCTCTCCAAACCGTGGACCAAGCCACCCCAAGAAGAAAGTATCCTTTTTAGAGCCCTCAGATGCTGAGATGGCAGACCCACCAACAGAGAAGACTAAAAGATCTCGCAGGAGTAAGTGGTCACCCTCGGATTTTCCCATCGGCTCAGGGCAAGAGAACTATTCGGTCGTTCAGGACCTTGCCCATCGGTCTTTGAGCATCACGCTCCCTCATCTAATAGCATTAAGCCCTAAGGTAAGATGTGAGCTATAGCAAGGGCTCTCAACAAGGAGGAGCAAGAAAAAGGAAAAGTTATGAGAGGTATCTTCTATCTCTGAAGAAATTGATCGGCACCCACATACAGTAGATATCATAGATAATTGCCATGTCAAAAATGTGTGTGTTGATGGGGGAGCTGCATGTAATATCATGGTGACCCGAATCATGAAGAAATTGAATCTGAAATGCACAAGGCGTTCCTCCACTTGAATCAAGGTAGCAGATGGTCGATGACTCACCACCCTAGGAGTCATTGAGGATTTGCCCATCACTATCAATGGGTTGACCACCACCGTCAATTTCTATGTAGTAGACATTGAAGGTATAGGCAGGAGTTTCCCAGCCATACTTGGGAGACCATGGTTGAGAAAGAGTGATGCAGTCAGCTATTGGAAGATAGGACACATGTCTTTTGGTGCTTCTAAGGAGAAGATCCCGGTGCAACCAGGTGCCACGGAACCAGAAGAAGAAGAGGAGCAAGACAGTGATACTCTCTCATCCTCAGTGTCTGAATCAATGGAAGAATTAGATGGGTGGGAGGAGTCCTCAGAGGAGGAAGTTTACATGATGGGGGTGTCTCCAACCCTGCCACCTATAGAAAAGGTAACAACTAGTCCTCAACAGCTTGAATCTATGCTTTCCCCAGACCTCACTCCAAGTGAGAAAGATGAGTTCTTAGAAATGTTCAAAGATTTCCTTGACCTTTTCACAACTAGCTACTGCCACCTTCACCATGTGACTACTATAGAACACAAGATAGAGCTGAAGCCTGATGCGAAGCCTGTGGCTCAGAAGTATCAGAGATTAGGGCCCCTACAGACCGATGCTTTGTGCTTAGAGTTGCAAAAACTTGTAGAAGCTGGGTTTATTGTTCCGGTTCACAATACTGAATGGGTTTCACCAGTGGTAGTCACCCCAAAGAAAAACAACAAGTGGCGGGTCTGCATTGACTATAAGAAACTCAATGCAACCACCAAGAGAGACCATCATCCTCTTCCCTTTCAAGACCTCATTCTTGAGAAGGTAAGTGGTCATGAGATTTATACTTTCTATGATGGTTACTCCGGGTTTTATCAAATCAAAATTGCCGAAGAAGATGTGCTCAAAACCACATTTGTTGCCACACCCTGGGGGACATTTGCATTCAAGGTAATGCCATTTGGCCTCACCAATGCTCCTGCTACCTTTCAAAGATTTATGCAGATGGTGTTTGCTCCTTATTTGGGGGATTTCTTGGAGGTGTTTTTAGATGATTTTTGTATATTCTCATCACATAAGGAGCACGTCATGAAGGTTAGGTTGGCCTTCCAAAGGATCAATGATGTGAATGGCAGTCTCAACCCTGAGAAATGCACCATTGGAGCCACTCAAGGGAGGTTACTGGGACATATTGTCTCATCTAAGGGCGTCAAGCCTGCTGACCCCGAGAAGGTAGAAGCCATCATCAAGCTCTCCCCACCAACAACCAAACGTCAGGTATGCTCCTTTCTCAATCTAGAATGATACTATCGCTGCTTCATTGATGAATATGCTACTTTGACATGACCCATGACTATGCTATTAAAAGATGGGGTTGATTTCTCTTGGGATGAGGATTGTGATCATGGGTTTGCATAAATCAAGAATGCTCTAGCTTCAAAACCCATTCTATGCAATCCAGATTGGTCAAAGACTTTCTATATCAATCTTGGGTTTGGTGAGCATATTCTGGTAGGTATTCTTCTCCAGCAAGGGGAGGATCGGTTCATATATCCCATTCGATTTGCTTCTCAACAATTGCTCTCGACACTGAGTGATGCTATTCAGAGGCTGACAAGCATGCCTTGTCTTTGGTGTTATGCATTGAGAAATTTAAGCATTATGTGGCTAGAAAGTCCTTCATTATACTCACTAGCACTGGTCTTGCAAAGCAGGTTCTTCAATCGCCAAATCCCATGGGCCGGTTGGCCAAATGGTTGGCAGTTTTAAAGAATATGATTTTTTTTTCAAAATTGTAAAAGGGGGTTGTTCCAACTTGAAGAATGCTTTGATTGATTTAGAGGAGTGCCTTGATGTAACCCTTGTAGCAGCCATAGAAGTTGGGGATCCATGGTATGGTAGTATCTACAGGTTTCTGACTGCTTCCTCGTTTCCTCCAGAAAGTACTAGCTATGAGAGACAGAAGGTCCACAGAGATAGTAGGCGCTACACCCTCCTTGATGGGGTGTTGTACCATCAAGGCATGGATGGGGTACTAAGATGGGCCATTGATGCAGATGAAGTGCCTAAGGTATTGAAGCATTATCATGATGGATTTTGTGGAGGCCACTATGCCAGTGATTATACAGCTAAGAATATTTCATGCTGGGTACTATTGGCCGACCTTGTTCAAGGATGTCACTATGCATTGCAAAACTTGTGAACCATGCCAATTCTTTGGTAAGAAGGATTTGCATCCTGGGTAACATCACCCAGTGATGTCCATCCATCCGTTTCAGAAGTGGGAAATAGATTTTATCAGGCCCTTGCCCATGACTACCCGCAAAAAGAAGTATCTTTTAGTAGCCACTCAGTATGTCACTAAGTGGGTTGAAGCTATGGCCCTCCCCATTGCAAATGGTAAGGCAGTTTCAAATTTCATATTTAAACGTATCTGCACAAGGTTTGGGACACCCATGGAAATAGTCTCTGACCATAGGAGTCCATTCTTAAATGAAGCAGTTGTGGGGGTTAAAGGTCACTGTGCCTTTACCCTGGTTATGTATAATACTCATACACATATATAAATGAATGAAAAAGAAGATTAGGGTGTTCTGCACCTACCAAAACTTGTGTGGCTCTTTGTTTCTCTCTCTCCCTCTTCCGTTCTTGCTTCCGTTGAGAGACTCTCAACTGGTATCAGAGCCCGGGTGATCTAGCTGAGCGTGCGTGAATGCTTAGAAGCTTAGCAGCTCTGTGGGAGGAAGGAGAAGCTCTTTGGGAAGCTTTGTGGGTGACTTTACTTGCATCCGAGTGTGCAAAGACCTTGGAGGAATCTTTGGAAAAGTCACTTTGGTTTTGCAAAGTGGTTTTGAGAGCCTATTAAGTGTTTTCAAAGAAAAAGTCGTTTTTTGAGCTTTTCCCTGTTCCATTCGATGATAGAGACTCCATATTGACTTGTAGAGACAATATTGCTTGCTTTTAGTGTCCACTTCACTTCAAGTGCTTGGAAACACCTTCATTCTTGAATTTGGGATCATTTCATTGGATTTTTGACTCACTATGTCAGTTTCTACGTTTTTCTACCCGAGTGTTGGAACTCAAGCTTGGAGCAACCATTTGCAGATCTGTCAGTTCCTGTGGACTCAGGAGGTCCTAAAACTTCTATGTTGCTCATCATTTACACTCCGGTGGAGTTTACAAACAGCTCTGTTTCCAAAAACGTTTTTCAGTCCGTGTTTTGGACCCATTGATTGAGACCACAGTTTCTAGAACCGTCTGTCCCATTGCATTTCGGACGCCTAAAAACCCCTACCTATCAGTTCTTGCACGATTCGATGGAGGATTTTCAAAGTTATAGATCTTTGAGTATTCGATTTCGTCTCTCTATTATGCATTTTTCATTCTAAGGTTTTGAAACCTTAAATTTATGCCACATGGTAGTGGATAAGTGTTGACTCCCATTTCTCACTCATCGGTTGGGATTTTGGAGTTCCGACAGAAGAGAGATATTTGTAGATTTTCTTGCTGAGTCCGATTATGCAATGGCGCCCATGTTTTAAGACATCTCAGGTTCTATTTTCAGTAGCGGTCTTTTTTGTAGGACCATGATTTCTTAAGCATACCTTATGCAGATCACTCTGGTTGTAGTTTGAGCCATGTGCGCTCATTCATGGTGTGCATTGGGTTGTAGTGGATGATTTATAGGCCATTTGGATGCATTGCAATCCTTATTGGATGTGCTGATAAGCCCAGATTGCCTTGTGGGATGTTATTTTTTATGGACGCTTTACACATGGATGCTATATTATGCTAAGGAACAGCTTTGAACATCTACCAATGTTTTTTTTTAAATGAGGGGAAGACATCACTATTGCACTTTTGTATGTAGATCATCTAATTGTGACCAGAAGCAAGGATTGCTTCATCAAGAAATTGAAACAAGACTTTTTTGTAGAGTTCGCCATAAAAGATCTTGGACTTATGCACTATTGTCTTGGTATTGGGTTCTAGAGAGATTTAGACAACACCTTCATGAGTCAGGTCAAATATGTTGACAGTCTCCTGATTGCAAGATTGCAGTCACTCCCATCATGAAACAGAGTTTGAAACTTACTAACGATTCAGAAAATCCTACTGTCAATGAGAGGTACTATTGGCAGCTCATCGGATCTCTTATCTATCTGACTATCACATGGCCAGATATCTGTTATGCAATAAGCTCACTTGCACAGTTTATGACAAATCCAAAACAGTCTCACTGAAATGTAGCCAAAAGAGTCTTGAGATACATCAGAGGTACAAGACAACTTGGAATAGAATACAGAGTAAGTCATCCAAGATTGAATGGATACTGTGATAGACAGTGACTATGTTGGAGATCATGAGACAAGAAGATCGACACAAGGATATGTATTTTTTCTTGGTCAAGGTGCTATATCATGATTGTCAAACAAGCAACCAACTGTTTCTTTGTTTTCAATTGAAACAGAATATAGAGCACTTACTACATATGCATGAGAGGCTATATGGCTTAGAAGACTATTGTTAGATGTGATGAATCAAAGCCAACAACAATATACTTTGATAATTAATCGGCTCAAGCATTGGCCAAGAATCCAGTATATCACTCCAGGAAAAAGCACATTGATGTTAAAGAGCACTTCATCAGAGAAAGAGTGTTACTTGGTGACATCACACTGCAGCATTGTGATAGCAAAGAAAATGTTGCAGACATCTTTACCAAACTACTCAGTAAAGAGCTTTTTAGGAAACACCGACAAGCTCTTGGTTTGAGGTAGAGGAAGGAGATTCCCATTAAAGGGGTGTGATGGAATATAATGCTCAAGCCTTTTTTGATTCCCCAAAATCATCATCTTGAGAGAAGGCCTACTTGATGATGTTGATCTAGAGGGAAGGTGTTGAGAAACCATGCTCAACATCATGTGATCATACGTGCATAGCACTAACCCAATAGGGTGCTATTAAGGAAAGGGTTAGATGCCCTAACCCTAACCCCAAAAGGGTTTGAATATATTCTACATTTTCAACTAAATCTAGTGTACAGTTAGTCATTTTGTGGTGTGTGATCTCTTGGTGCGTCCTCTCTCCTCATCTCCACTCTTCTCCTCTCCCCTCTTCATATTTTGTCAGGACAATATAAGGTGCATTGGCCAATATGTGTGGCCATCTCATGTGATGGTAGTATGACGATGTGAAGAGTCCCTTGGCTTGGAAGTGTGTGATCTCTTGTTGCGTCCTCTCTCCTCATCTCCACTCTTCTCCTCTCCCCTCTTCATATTTTGCCAGGACAATATAACGTGCATTGGCCAATATGTATGGCCATCTCATGTGATGGTAGTCTGACGATGTGAAGAGTCTCTTGGCTTGGAAGACACACAGTGTGACAACTCTATAAACATCCATATTAGGTCAAGGATTGGGGTGGGTTAGCACATGTGCATGGACGCTAGCTTGTCCTTATAAAAAAGGAACCCAAAGACTAACGAGAGATTTAAAACCTTTCTTGACTCTCAAGAATCATTCACAAATGGTGAGCTATAAAAATGATGAAATGAAATAAAGCATAACCCCAATTTGTATATGTACAACCCGAAATCCAATTCACGTATTTTTCTAGATTGTCCGTCATATGCCATATATGGCAAAGCAAAAACGATGTCTGTAAATTATATATTGAGGGTAGAAGGGTGTGTGAGTGGAGAAAAAGTTTTTTTTCTTTAAAAAAAATTTGAGATATAATATAATTATTATTTTTACACTATTATATGCAATCCACAGAGATTATATTCACCAAGTGATAATACATGCATCCCAGCCTGCTATTGTATTCTCGGTCAGGATCCTTCGCCTTTTACTGTATATGCCCACGTCGTGTAGGTGACCTCATTAGGAGCCAATATGGAGAAAGCATGGGAGGGAGGGTGTTACGAACGCATGGCAGGATATCCACAAAAACAACTAGCATTAAGCAACAATAGCAGGAATTGAACCCAAGCTCAGCTTCATCAAGGGGCCATAGATCTTCGAGAGTTTGTCCATAGACTGGTGCGGAAGTTCTCCAATCAAGTATTGCAAGTGGCCAAGGATGGGCAAGCTAGGAGGCCTGGGGGGTAGCTGCATGGTAGGAGCTCTTGAGATTCTGAACCAAATGATGAACGCCAAAGTGCAAACCAGGAAGCTAGAGAGAAGTAGCAAACGAAGGCAGGGAAGTATGAGCTTTGGGTGAGTCTGCCATTAGCTGCTCATGAGCGTTTGTCCATGAGTAGCTCGTCTTGCTACTACAGATCCAACTCAGTAAAGGATCCATTCCACTCAAGAACCTCTCCGGTGAGACAAGAGCAAGGAGCTATGCACACTTTGTAGAACGAAGCCTCGAGAGAATAAGGGTGGTTGGGGGCTATAGTCCAAGTTCTAGACGTTGATTCGATGTTTTTGTACATCCGACTCCACGATCCACATCCAACTTCGCTTCTCACATTAGCGTTTTGTCTTCGCAGGCCATTACCACGCGAAGAAGAAGGACATGATCAAAATTTAAATGTCCTATCGAGGGGCACCGCACCCTGGACCGGTGGTTGGGTGTGGTGCAGGAACTAAACCTAAGCTTAGCTTCATCAAGTGGCCATAGATCTTAGAGATTTTTTGGTGTGGAAGTTCTCTGAGCAACTGCAAGTGGCCAAGGATAAGCAAGCAAGGAGGCCCAGGGGCAGCTGCATGGCAGGAGTTCTCGAGATTCTGAACCAAACGATGAACGTCAAAGTGCACATCAGGAAGCTAGAAAGAAATAGCAACCAAGGCAGAGAAGTTTGAGATTTGGGCGAGTCTGCCATTAGCTGC
Source organism: Dipteris shenzhenensis (assembly GCF_047967505.1). Taxonomy (NCBI): domain Eukaryota; kingdom Viridiplantae; phylum Streptophyta; class Polypodiopsida; order Gleicheniales; family Dipteridaceae; genus Dipteris; species Dipteris shenzhenensis. The sequence goes on from NC_141620.1 coordinate 18,270,412, forward strand.
TCATGATCGCTTGTCCTGTGCTACAGATCCAACTCAGTAAAGGAGCTATTCCACTCGAGAACCTCTCTTGCGAGACAAGAGCAAGGAGCTATGCATACTTTGTAGAACAAAGTCAAGTTCTAGACATTGATTTGAGGTTTTTGTAGGTTGACTCACATTTGTCGGCCATTCTAGTGGGAAAGTTGGAGGCCCATGGTAAGCCACAGAGTATAGCTAATTGCTGAGTTCCCCGGTCTGTGCTCACATTATTTGTGTTCTTGATCACCTCCACAGCACCATCTTCTCGCCTCCCCTGTATACGGTCTTGAACCCTCCTGCTCCCAGCTTATTTTCTTCTACAAAGCTATTGGTGGCCTTTTCCAACATTTCAAGTCTCGACTGTAGTAATTTATCTCCATCCTTCCGATCTTCGTTAAATAGCTAAATGCATGTTTAGCTTAGTACAAAAGATCGATTTTTAATCCTTTGCAAGTCACGGCCATTCATGCATAACATGTTAATTAGTCAATTTATAGGTCATAGCTACAATTGCCACAGAAAGGCCAACCTAATGTCGGATTGTGCAAGGGCCCGCATGTCGGCGTAGAGTGTATACAAATTTGAGCCCTCTACCACTATAGTACTCGTCATGCCTTCGTGTCTTGCAGGTAATAAGAACAGTTAGGAATAGTAAATCCTTTCTCAAAATCACTCTTGCGATCATCCGAAAGCGAGTTCATCTCGTAGGTTATTCCGTTGCTTCACAACGTGACGATAAAATTTGAAGAAGTGTTTGTGTAATTGTGAATTGTGATTTGTTACTCCCACAGCCTAATTAGTACCGTAAGCAAGTTGCTTTGTTTTATCTCAGATGTGCGGGCAGTGGGAGCTCGAACGCTAAGCCAAGCGACCAAAAGATGCAAATGAAACTTCTGCAAGATGCATATGGGTTTTGTCAAGAAATCGATTTTGTCGAGAATGGCAAGGCCATCGAGATCAATTCTCTCTCTTTAAAGTTCTCATAATGACTTCTATGATCCTCGTAGCTTGAAGCTTTGCATTTCAATGCTCAGCTTGGAGTCGAAACTCGGATCCTCGTTATTACTCAGAACATAAAAGTTCTGAATTCTGTTGAGACCGATAGCACTCGGGCATCCACTGCTAGCTCAATCAAGAGCACTCGACTGTGAGACATACTCGTTGGGCATCACCAAACCTTGTCTCGCCATTGCTACGGGAACATGGGTTGTATGATGACACCGCCATTGTTGACTACCGACATTGTGAATGCATGTCTCCTCGTTAGGAAAAAAGGAAGTTCATTTTGAGACCTTTTAGGGTTTAGAAAAATAGGCTCTAAACCAATGACAAAAGGGCTGGAAAAATACCAAAAACCATGTAAAAATATAAAATAAGCTATATTAAAAATCTTTTTCTTTTATTATGTTTGACATACGTGACCTTCAAAAGATGATTTTTTGTGCAGTATTTAATGATTCGAACATCGCTAACGTGCCCGAAGCGGGCCAAAGTCCCAGATCGACCCTGGAGACATCGAAAACCAACGCCCAGAGGCTCGAAAAAGAGCAAAAATTTCCCAAACGAGGGATTTGCACAAAAACGTGATTCGGCTAACTGGCGATGTCAGAATCATCAAATAGCTAATAAGTTAGCTACGAAGAGAGCAGCTCTCCACATGATTGCCAACACATCATCATTTAAAAAATATAGTGATAGCAAAGTAGTTGAAGCCCTTAAAATTTAAGCACGTCCAGATGCGCTGGCGATGTCAGAATCATCAAATAGCTAATAAGTTAGCTATGAAGAGAGTAGATCTCCACATGATTGCCAACACATCATTTAAAAAATATAGTGATAGCAAAGTAGTTAAAGCCCTTCACAAGGCTTAGTACAAAGACAAGAACCAACACTTGGCATTTCTTGAAGGCCATGGAAGTCTTGTTTGGATTCAAAAGTAAAAACTTTTTTCCATCACCAGTAAACAAATTCATAGGCACTAACAAAAGAAAGAATGCATGCAATTAAAAACATCCATTATACAACATTTAATAATATCCACCCATGTGTACCGCACTACATGCACGTGTCTGTCTCTCTCCTCTTTCTCTTCCTCTCAACATGGTATCAGAGCCTCGCTACACTCTAGCATGATTGTGAGGAGAAAGCAATATGTTTTTTATCAATCTCACAACACGATTATTCGCAGAACATTCTTTCTAATTGTTTCGACTACTTGATAGCTAGGTTTTGAGTTAATATGCAAAAGTCATCAAAGATGCATCGCAAATAAGTGTTATGGTCATGATTGATGAAAACAGGCCACAGTAGCTTGTTCAAAGCATGTGTGCCAGTTATTTTGATTGGTTGGATCACTATATTCCGATTTTAAGTAAGAAAGTTATGATTATTTCATTTTGCTGCCTACTGTCATAAATTGGTAGAAGAGTGTTTGGACAGGAAGATGAACACTCATAACATAGAAGAATTTATCTAGGATATGACTAAATAGGCTCTACAGTGATGGCACGTGTGTGAAATTTAATCATGTGCTATCTGCCCACTGAACAATCAATAAATATCTCTGAACACTCTGAAGTCTGCTTAGTGAACTGAGGAACGTCAGGTTACAAGTAATGTGATGATGTGAAACCACATATGAGCGTTGGGACTAGGAACTATTTAGGAATTTTTCGGCATGGCTTCGATTGGCTGTTTTGGAGTTCTCTATGCTATGAATGATCTAATTTACTCTAAACTAGAACTAAACCAACCGTCGAGCGATGAAAAAGCAACAAATAATTCCTTTTCTCTGTTCGTTTTAGGAGGGTTTTAGGTGCTAGGTCAGATACGTCGATAAAGAGGCTAATGTGCATGTAGGAAGTGAATTTGTCGTCGAGGCTCAAAAGTGTGTGATTCCTGCGTCAAAATATGTGTGATGTGACAAGCGCATAGAGCATAAAATTCGAGTGTTTTTACTTTTTGAAGTACCCTCAAATTCTTCTTGGATCAAGAGATACGGCTTGATCTAGGTGGAAGGACAAAAGGAGTGCAAATGTACTCACTGATGATATGGCAATTAGGGGATCACATGCAGTGACTGTGCCTAGCAAGAGGTGAGAGTACTTGTGATAGGGGACTACCACGTAGCAGTGATGAGCTGACAGTGTAACGTGGCAGTTTGACTTTGACTGCTGACATGGCAATCTAGCGTCTCAATGATGACGTGGCATGGATAATGTGAACATGCTAATGTCAACATGGTGATGGGCACTATGACGTGGAAGTACCAATTGACAGCTTACGTGACAGATAAGAATGATGTGGTTTGGGGCTCAAGATACTGACGTGGCATTGTCAATGGTGATGTGACAGGTGAACCTAGGTTTACTAACGTGGCAGGATAGGGTGCCACGTGGCACTATTTTGACGAAGGGTGTGGATTGTGGAGTGATAAGGTATGTTCCACATGTCGAGCTAAGGGCTATCAAAATCTCCTAAGATGCTGACGAAATCTTTAGGATTTCCTCATCTTCTCTGTCGGTCGTGATTGGTTCCATGGCGCGTCTACCAAATTCAAAGGAGCTGCATCATTTGAAGAAGCCGATGCTTCAGTGCTTGTAGATCATCGAAGGCAATGCGTCTATCACATGCTACTTACTGGTCTTCTTCATGACTGGAGCATTGTTGGTTGCGCGAGGTTATGTTGGAGCCGTTCGTGTTGCACATCGAGGTAGCCACCTTGAACCATCTTGGAGGCACGTACGCTAGTTACCTTGGATGGAGTTGAAAGCGAGGTACGAGCAACGTCTAGGCAACTAGTGGATTGTTTGGCCTTAGCTATGGCGGAGAGTCGTGCATAGAGCCCGTTGATGTGGCGCCTTAGTTGACGTTTGGACTCGCTTGGATGTCAGTTGAACTGTTGCTAACTGATGGGAGCCGGAGATGCCAATCCTAGGTAGCCACACTCAAGAGGCTCCGTTGGCAAGGTCGATAAAGGTTAAAGACTAGAGCATTGACGACTAAGAGGCTAGAGGTCTCGTCGTAGAAGGTCGTTAGTCGTATATAGGAGAGCTTGGAGTAGCTCGTTGCATCGACTATGGAACTGGCCAAAGGAGTCTTGCGTTGGAGAAGATGGCACTTATAGTTGATAGGAGTGACTAAGAAGTCAACTATTATTTACTAGCTTGGCAATGAAGCTGAACATTGGGGTGCCTCAAAGGAGTCGTTGGATAGGATGATACAGACTCTCGACCGTTTCGTAGGAACTTGCGAGGCTGTAGAATCTTACTGGAGTCGTCACCATAGATTGTAGGAGATCCACCACTCATAGGAGGAAGCTTGCCACCTTTGGAGTTTATGAAGACACCCGTTTAAGTTCTGTGGGATAGTAGCCCGTGAGGTCTGTGACAAGCAAGTAGATGGCTAAGGACGTTGGCAGTGAGATTTTGATAGTGAGATGCAGTCGAGTTGAAGATAGATTGCCTTTGTTGATGAAGCAAGACCTAACTACGAGGAGCCGAGGTGATTGTAGCTTAGATGGAGAAACTATAATCAAGGCTTCCTCAAAGCATCTCTCTCCTTTAATTTCTCATCAAAAATCTCTCCCTCTCAAATAGAATGAGTGAAAGCTTGAGCTAACTCTTTTGCAAAAAGTAGGGTAGAATCTCTCACGAGAATCCTCATAAGATAAACAAAAATTTCTTCAATAACTCTCAAGAAGATGAATGGAAATTTCTCACAAACACTTAACTTGAAGAAAATAATGATGAAATATTGTTCAAACAGACGAAAATTCTATCACTAAATGGAAGTGAAAGAATGAACACAAGATCGCTCAACAACTCTCTCGATCTCCCACACTCTCAAGGATCACAATGCCTCAACGAAAGACAAGGATGCTCTAATACCAAGACAAAATACAGGAGAGGAGTAGAGATGAGGAGAGAGGGCACAGCTAGAGAGCACACCACAAAATGAATAACTGTACACTAGATTTAGTTGAAAATGTAGAATATATACAAACCATTTTAGGGTTAGGGTTAGGATTAGGGCATCTAACCCTTTCCTTTATAGCACTCTATTGGATTAGTGCTATGCACATATGATCACATGATATTAAGCGTGGTTTCTTGACATGTCCTTCAAATCTTATAAAGGAAGCATCACTCTCGTACAAATTTCATTAAATCCCGGAGCATCAAGCCTCTACTCTTGCCTCTTCCTAAATCTTGTAGCTCACTTGGAGATAACCTATATATCCTCCACCTCCCACCGCTCCCTCTCATTTCTTAGTGATGGACTCGATCACCTTGGCACATGGGTGAGGGTGCTACGTGTGAGACTAGTATCTAACAATAATACCATTCATAAAATATTTAAACTTCTCTCAGAGTGTGAAAGAAAAGTGTACTTCAGTCTTTCTTGAAACATTTGATTTTAGTACACTCTACACTAAGATAGATTTTGCACGCTGCTGATTGTCTTGCTGTGTTCAGGTTCTGGTGTGTGTGTGTGAGGTTACGTGAGACCTATGGTCAGAGCTAGAATTTATTGTGCAAGTGAGTTGTGGGTGTGTGGCTATCATGTCTATTTCACAAAATTAGGAATGCAACCCATTTGGTTGTGCTCTATGTGGACATTTCATAAATAACATTAAGTACCATTTATACAGAATCAGAAATATGCTTCAAATCAAGTTTAAACCCTAAACCCTAGACCTTCATACTGAAAACTGGAAAATTGTCATCCTCAACATCTTCCACATGTGGTAGAGAAAACAGCATGAACAGATATTTAGACCATAACATGATTGTGCGCATGCTGCTACATAGTGACAAAAGCCATTACTGGAGGTTTTAAGTTATTTGAGAAGGAAATATCCTTACAATCCTGGGACTATCAATTTTATTGCACATACATGGTTACCACACTTAATTGGTGGTAGATGTGATAAATAAGAGGAGCCAGCCCTAGCACTCCGTTCCAGCTGGGATAGTCAATCAAAGCATAAAAATAAGATACCTTTTCTAAGTTTCAGCAAAAAGAGCCTCAAGATTCGTGTTCCGAGGAAATTTTCATTTTACCTATCTCAAAGAAGAGGCCTCTTAATCATCGCCTTTTACCTGAACAAAAAAATTTACACTCAACGAATTGTGATAAAACAGTGAATCAGATATCCAGCTAAATTTTGCCAACCATTTAACTCCGTAGACTGAGATTTGAATTACTGCTACACTGACAACATACAATTGCAAGCTTTCTGCACATGTAGATGGGGACCTTGCCTTTCCGTAATGCTCCTTTGGACTCTGATTTCTGCTTCTCATTGTGAGAGCCATCTTGCCCAGTTCCTTTAATATACCCACATGTACTTAAGAGGGAACGTGCACAGTTGTTGATGTGTTTAAATCTATCAGGGCCAAGAAGAATACCTCCAAACCATCGAGAGACAACCACCACCTATTTAAATCCCAAGGATACATTTCAGCAATAGTGTCCTTGAGAAAGAAAGAAACCCTTTCTGAAAAAAGGAAAGAAAGAAAATAAAGAATCCTAATGCTTTTAAGAAAAGACGATTAATCTAAAATTGTCTAAAAAGATGAACCGTGGCCAAATAAAATATGCATTATTATATTCTGAATAATAATCATGACGGCCTTGACAGCTCAGATACAAGTCGACTCATTTCAGCATTCCAATAAACAGCCCTTCAGAAAAATTCTGGCGAGAATCTTAAGCCCACATCCATTAATGATTGCTATGAAAGACGTTGATGTTTCCATTTAATGGAGTCTCATTTCTAAGTACAAAAGTGTCAATTTGCAACATGGTTGTAGCAATCAATAGAGAGGTCATTTGGAGGTATAGCATTTTGTATTTAATATATTTTTAAATAGAAACAAGGGGAAAGGCATGTGAAAATATCAACATGCATGTACACATGATCCTTGAAAGCATAAGCATTAAAAACATATGACCTCTCATAACACATAAGCTGTAATGACATCGTGTATGATATAATGACAGCAGATAAAGAACATTATACTATTCAGTTGACAGAACTTAAGAACAAAAGAATCAAATATATGAACAACCAGCAATACAAAAAAGACTTTAAAAGGTTAAATCACGTGTGGTTGAAGATATATCTTGTTGGTCAAGCATATATTCATCAGAGCTGAAACTCTCCCCCCCTAGCCTCCTCTCCGCCTTCCGCTTCCGCCCTGGCCTTCCGTCCCAGCCTCGGCCACTGCTCGTCGCCTCCTCTCCGCCCCTCCATATCCCGCGCTCCGCCTCTCCGCCTTCGCCTCCCCTTCCGCCATCCGCTCCACCTCACCGCCTACTCACCCTTCCACCATCCGCTCCGTCCCGCCCTCCCTTCCCGACTCCACCTCCTTCTCTTCCCTTGCGTTCTCTTCATCACCGCCCTCCCACCTCCTTCACTCCTTCACCCCCACCTCCATTTTTGCCCCTTCCTGCCTCATCATCCACCTCCTCCCCACCCCCCTCGGTGCTTCCTCTCCCTCCGCCTCCCTCCCACCGCCCTCTTGCGCCCCCTTTCTCGACCCCCCCTGCTTCTCCGTCTCGTACCATCACGCTGCTCCCCGCCTTCTTTCGCTTCCTTCTTCACCTCCTTTCCCCGCCTCCTCCCTCCCGCCTTGTCCATCCCCCCTTGCCCCACCTCCCCCTTTTTCCTTCCCTTTCTTCACCCGCAGCAAGAGCATTTGTGTTTGTCAGGAGGAAGATCTTGGTGAACCTACTCCTGTCCTCTCACGAGCAGTAACACCACTTTCGGCATCACCAGTGTTACCTCAGACAGGACCTCCTTTACCAGATTTCCCCGGGTGGTTCCATCCTGCCACGCCTGCCCCCTCCAACATGAGCAACCTCAAGGAGCAGCCCGAATCTTCTTCCAGGAATGGTACAAACTAGAGCGCAGGTTCGTGCTTTTCTCACGGGGACCTCAGATATGTCGCAACGCTCGCATGCAGCCTCTCTAGAGATCAAAGACTCAAGTCCAAAAAAGACCCCTGAAGTCAACGTACAAGGCGAAACACTACTGCAACTTCAAATTTCCCAGCTTCAGGACAGCATCTCCGACTTGGTCCAGAAAGTCCAACAACTTCAAGATTCTCATAGTACCACACATACAGAGGATGACGTGACGCAACCAGACGACTATGCGAATTCATTCCCACCAGAGGTAGAAAACATTGAACTACGTGCCCTCTACCGTTTACTTCAAGCTTCCAAAACTAAAAGACTTGACATCAAACTTTCGGAAGCCTACACTAGTCAACGCAATCGCCGAACAGTTGACCAATGGCTCGCAAAAGTGCGCATGTATTTTGATATTGTTGACCTCACTGAAGGCAAAAAGATCGCCTTGGCAGCCTCCCTCCTTAAGGATACAGCTTTCCTATGGTGGCAAAGACGCTTAAAGGACGGCAAAAGTGTGTTAACATGGGAACGTTTTGAACACGTGCTCCGTAAGCAGTTCATACCTGCCAATGCGGACTTCCAAGCACGTTCAAAACTCCGACAGTTGGAGCAAACAGGCTCCCTGTCTTCCTACATCTCTCAGTTCATCACATTGGTCTTGGAGATTGATGGTTTAACTGAGGATGATCGCCTTCATGCTTTCATCTCAAGCCTAAATCCCTCGTTACGCATTGATGTCCTTAAAGCAAACATCACCACCACAGCTGGCGCTATTGCTTACGCAGAGCGCATTACATATTTCCAAAACACAGGGAAGCAGAGTGCTAATCGCACACAGAACTCTACTATGGCCAAAGGTGCTCGCCCTCAAGATAACCTCAGGTTTCAAAAAAACTCGGGTCATCAAGGTCAGCGACAGTCTCAAGATCCTCCGAAGTCTCAGAAATCGTATGCTGGATTCCAACAGAAGCACTCCTTCAAGGATCGCGCCTCTTCTTCTTCACAAAGTCATCGCCGACATCCCCAACACCCAAGCGACCAAAGCAAAATTCCAATATGGAACCTAGCACTTCCCAAACAGAAGATGCTACCCCAGCACAAGAAAAGAAAGGCAAAGCTGTTCGAATGGCGAATACCATCCACCTGAGCCTTGCCAGCAACCCCGAACCTTCCCAAGCCACTCAAGTACTTCGTGTTCAAGGATCGATTCGTGGAACAACGGTCACTATCCTCATCGACAGTGGCTGCTCTCATAATTTCCTAGCTAGTTCTATGGTCGACAAACTTCGGTTGACCACTAGTCCTAGTCTCATGGACTATTAGATTGAACTCGCAAATGGAACTACTTTCTTGTGCAACACCAAGATCAAAAACTTGTCTTTTCACATCCAACATTATACGGACAAGTTGAACTTCGACATCATGCCTCTTTCTCGGTACGATGTCATACTTGGACAACAGTGGCTCTACGACTATGATCCATCAATCAGTTTTCGCAGCCATACTATCCAGTTTGTCCACCAGGGAAAACTTATTGAGCTAACTGGTTGTAGGGACTCTCCTTCAACCCCAGTTGCCTCTGCCCTACAAGTAAAGAAGGGGGTTCGTAAACGTCAAGTAAATACTTCACTTCTGTTGGTTACGGCAGTAGAGGAGACACCAACAAAGGATCCTCCTGAATACCTCAACCAACCTTTTTTCCAACCCTACCTGGATATTTTTCCACAGGATTTGCCAAAGCAGTTACCACCTCGACGAACAGTGGATCACCCAATTGAACTTATTCCCGGCAGTAATCCACCGTTGAAACCTGCTTATCGGGTTTCTTACACTCAAAATGAAGAAATCCAAAGACAGGTGACCGAGCTACTCGACAAAGGTCACATTCGGCCCAGTCGCAACCCTTTCGGATCTCTTGTACTACTTGTGGAAAAAAGAATAAGTCAATGCGCCTCTGCATCGACTACCGAGCCCTCAACAAGCTCACTATCAAAAACAAGTATCAATTGCCTCGCATCGATGACCTCTTCGATCAACTTCTACATGCAACACAATTCTCAAATATTGATCTTCGTTCAGGTTATCATCAAATTCGCATACGAGAAGGTGATGAGTACAAGACAGCTTTTCGAACAAAGTATGGACACTATGAATGTTTGGTCATGCCTTTTGGGTTAAACAATGCCCCGGCCACATTCATGACACTCATGAACGACATCTTCAGGACTTTCCTCGATAAGTTCGTCATCGTTTACCTCAATGACATCCTCGTTTTCAGCAGATCCCTACATGAGCACAAACAACATCTTCACCAAGTTTTTCAAGTTCTCCGTGCAAATTCTCTCTACATCAACATTGAGAAGAGTGAGTTCTTCAAGACCCAACTCGAATATTTGGGACATGTTATTTCAGCTCAAGGCATCTCTGTGGATCCCAAGAAGGTTGAGGTAATCCGAAACTAGCCTACTCCTAAGAATGTTCATGATGTCCGCTCTTTTCTCGGATTGGCAAACTTCTACCATACAAAGGTCTATCAGTTTCCGAAATCGCAGCTCCTATGTCCGAATTATTGAAAAGCACAGCAGTTTTTCAGTGGCTTCCCGAAACCAAGTATAGTTTCCAACAACTCAAGCAAGCACTCACTACCACACCAGTTATGGCTATTGCTGACCCCAACCTTCCATTTGAGGTCATGACCGACACTTCCGACATCGCTACAGGAGCAGTCTTGATGCAAGAAGGCAGAGTTATTGCTTTTGACAGCCATAAACATTCTGATATCCAAACCCGATACCCGGTTTATGATAAGGAGTTTCTTGCCGTTGTACATGCTTATCGCCCTTGGAAACATTATCTCATGGGAGCCGACTCGGTGGTCAAGACAGACCATCACTCTCTAAAGTATATCTTTACTCAGCCAGTCATGAACGCTCGAGATCTGGACGACTCTGACGCTACTTGGCAATCTGATGAAGACTTACAGTAGTACCCTGACATTTTACAGCAGTATTTTCAGAATTTACAATGATATTTTCTACATCAGTTCATTATCTCCACCAGGGTCTTATTTTGAGTGGGAGGGGATGTCACGATCTGTGACGTATTCCTTTCTCTATATCTAGACTTATGGATGGTTTGATGAATGGACACTTGTGGAAGGGTATGCCCTTTCGACGGGACACTTCCTATGAGGCACAACCCTTCACAAGAGACATTCTATTGAAGAGACATTCCTATGGTAATGCACCCTCTCATCAAGGGTCACACCCTTCACAAGGGGTACACACCTCTTTATGCACATACACTTTGGAGTACACACCTTTTCATGTGTGACTCTTCACTCTCTATATAAGAGAGGCCCAATTGTATGGATGACACACTACAGACACTCAAGCAATACAATTATTCCTTGTTCTCTGCTATTTCAGTCTCCTTTCTGTTCCTTAGCACATTTATAAATATAGTAAATCTAGGATTTCTTACAATCTATGGAAGAGGCGTCTTCCTCATCCAATTGAGCTCCCCCAATACAACCTTGACACTTGTGGAGCAGAGCCCCATTCTCCTTAGCCCGCATTTGATGTACCTCTTTCCTTGATACCATGGCTTTACAGTGGAGGATATGGACACGACACACCATGTTCCCCGCTTCCGAAGGCTCCCAAAAGAGTACAGAGCCATCCTTCCCTCCATAGGTCAGGCCCCAGGATCAAACTGGTGGTTGAGAGCCCAGAGTCCCTCCCTTCTGGAGGTTAGGACCCTGGAACTATCTAAAGATTCTGGACTCTTATCCTCTACCACTAGAGGTCACACTTATGGTCGTGCAGCCGCGGAAAGGGGGTTTGATAAGCGTAGTGGGCTCTCAGACACACCCCGTTTGGGGATTCCAGTTTGCCTCCATAGGGTTGGAGAAGTGGTCCCTAGAGGTGTTTGATGCTATTATGGGAGATCAGATTTCACGCACGATGGACGAGTGGATGGGGCCACAGGGACTGGATCTTTGGCACGCCCATCGTGTGGAGGTGAACTTTCAGCTGAGCTTCACGTGAGAGGAGCCGATGTGTGGTTTGACGGTAGGGGTTATAAGATTGCCGCTGGAGGCAAAGGTGGAGCAGGCATACTACTGGCCCCTCCAGAAGTGTGCAGAGCTATTCAGGGTGGAAGTCTCCTTCATGATGAAGTGGGCATGGAAGATCGGCATTGAGCCGCTATCCACCCTAGTACATCATCACACAGACACGAACTACTTGCCCTCCAAACCTCCAGCAAAGTCACATAAGGCAATATTTCTGGAACAAGCACCCACCCACAGAAGAGCCTTGTTTTCTGCACCCCCATCCTCATGAGCTGGACCATAATGAGTTGAAACGTGCAAGGGCTCCACGACCATGCTCGTAGCCAACCGCAGCACCTGATACTCCGGTATAAGTTGCAGAGGGCAGAGGTAGGACGGACAATGGATATCCTTTTGATTCAGAAGCACATGTTTTTAGCATCAGACATCAGAGGACGACACCACCTTCTCCCAGGAAGAGGTCGAGAGGAGCGGTCCCCCGCAGTAGGACGGAGGGGAGGGATTTGCATCTCAATCTCGCAGACTTTGGCTCCAGAGGTCTACGATCAAAGCGAGCTCATCCCAAGACGAGAAGTTTGGATGGGAGTTAGGACGGGAGATTCCAGGATTGGGATCCTGAACGTGTATGCCCCAGCGTGCAGACACTGCCGCCTTTTGGAGGCGGCTATCAGAGTGTCTTTCGGACACAGACTCCTGGATTGTTGGAGGGAACTTCAACAACCTGGAGTTTGGGGAAGACAAGCAAGGCGGCGCCTCCTTCTTTGAGATTCCAGCAACAGGGCATAGCACCTGGGAGCAGTTCATTTTCATGATCAATGTCTGAGACCCGTGGCAAGAGCCAGATTTCGACAGGACACCTGTGGCAGCCTCCTTTTCTCCTTCGGACAAAGGAGAAACGATGGACTACTTGAGAGACTAGACCGTTTTTATGTTGGGGACCAGGCACTGCACAGAGTCGGCTCTATCGGATGCTGGCAAGTACCACGATGTCAGAGCACTCTCCAGTTCTCCAGTAGTACTTCACTTATATCAGCCTCATCGAGGTCTCTCCCAGAAGGGGGTCTCCATTCCAGAGGACCTCCTACAGGACGAGGAGATCCAACAGGTCATGGCAGGGATTTGGAAGCAATCAAAGACGACACGGTGCGAGGGTTGAGCTACATGGGTGGCTGATGCGATCCAGAGGAGCAGTGAGGAGTTGCAGGCTCACGCCCTTAGGGGGAGGAGGACTCTTCACGAGCGCGAGCGGGCTTTGAGGAGAGACCTCGCCTCCATAGAGCAGCTCAAGGAGTAAGACCCAGGCTCTCACTGGCTTAGCGAAAGGTTTGAGAGCGCTCGCCTTGAGCTTCAAGACATGGAGATTCGACGGGCTGAGTTCTCCTATCACTCTTCCTGGGCCCAGTGGGTACAACAGGGAGACAGGATGACAAAGCAGTTTTTTCACACCATGGGGCCTCGATCGGTAGGCACACAATTGCAACGTCTCCAAGATCCACAGGGCGTCATGCACATTGACCCGCATGAGATCTTAGACCTAACCACAGGCTTTTGCAGTCAGCTCTTTCAGACGGAGGATGACTCCAGCTAGTCTTGTGGCCCAAGAGGTAGTTTGGCATCACGTTCCGACACTAGTCTCGCAGGATTTATGCAGCAGACTAGAGGAGCCCTTCACAGATGAGGAGCTCTGGGAAGCCCTCAAGGCTCTCCCGACCTAGAAGTGTCCTGGCGAGGATGGCTTTGACTCCGGCCTTCTTCGACAAATTCTGGGAGATTATCTCCACCCCTTTTCGATTAGCTTGCCAAGAGATATTTGACACATGCTCCCTCCCTCAGTCCTTGAGCAGGGGGAGGATTTGTTTGATCTCGAAAGGGGGAGATAGGTCAAACATCCGACAGTGGAGACCGATCACTCTGCTTGATACTGCATACAAGATCCTCGCCAAGGTCTTCAGCTTGCAGTTACAGCCCCATCTTACTAACATCATCCACGACATGCAGACCGAGTTCGTCCAGGAGTGCAACATCCTAGACAACATCTTCACGTTCTAGGAGGTAGTGGATTGGTCCAGGGAGGAGTCACAGTCGATGGCCATGGATTTTGAGAAGGCCTACGATAGGGTGGAGTGGTCCTTCCTAGAGGGTACTATGTAGAGATTGGGTTTCTCAGACAGATGGGTCAGATGAGTTTCTGCGCTTTATGAGGGGAGCTCTAGTCAGATGCTTATTGGAGGTCACACTAGCGAGGCATTTTCTCTCTCACTTGGTCCACTAGGGCTGCCCACTCGCTCCAATGGGGAAGAGCGCCCTCGTGAGAGTACTTGTTTCTTTTTCGACCTACATGCAAGGTGGGAGAGAGATGACGGATGAATGCAATGTGGTAGAAAGAATGCTACGTGAGATTCACAATGAAAGGGTGATACCCTTTCATTAATGTCCCTTGAGATCACTCAAGTTCCATCTTCCCATTTACACCTACCCTTAGCCTATGACCCATGCACCTACCATTCAATGCACTCTAATGCACCCTTTCCCTTTCCTATTGCCCCTAGGACCTAGACACGTGTGTGCACATCTTTATTACTAATCATTGGCCAATGTTACATAGTTTTGGCGGTACTATTTACACCGCTTGATCGATCATAAATACAAACATATAACCGCACCATCAAATTGGCGCCTAACAATAATAAAGTTCTAATGACTATTAATTAACTAAATAATCATTTCTCTTGTCATGACATTATGAGGGGAGCTCTAGTCAGATGTTTATTGGAGGTCACACTAGCGAGGCATTTTCTCTCTCACTTGGTCCACTAGGGCTGCCCACTCGCTCCCTTCCTCTTCTTGTTCGTGGCAGAGGCTTTGGGCTACTACTTGAGATCACAAGTGGCGGGCCTCACAGGGTTGAGGCTCCCAATCAGACAGGAGGAATTGCTTGACTCCGAGTTTGCAGATGACACAGCCTTGTATGTTGAGGGCACCATAGCGAGTTTGGAGAGAGTCAGGGGCGCCTTGTCTATTTACTGCGAGGCCTCGGGTGCACAGATCAACAGGAAAAAATCCATAGGTTTCTTCACAGGCTATGAGGAGACACATGAGATTCGTGAGTGGGGGAGTGACTTTGGCTTCACATGGATACCGCAAGGCCAAACAACGAGATACCTTGGATGCCAACTTGGTATTGACATTACAACAGAGCACCAGATCGCCGCGGTCCTTGAGAGTGTTCAGCGCAACCTTCTCTACTGGAGATCTCAACCAAACTCTCCCTAGCAGGTCGTGCCTTAGTGGCAAACCAGGTCCTCCTTGCCATGGCCTAGTATATCACCTCCTGTTGGTGCTTTCACAGAGGATGCATTGGGCAACTCCGACAGTTCGAAACTTCCTTTGGGTAGGTTCGAACGGCACGAGGAGCACTAGAGCCCAGGTCGCTTGGCAGATGGTGATCATGCCGCAGGCACTGGGAGGCTTGGGTATCATTGATCCAAAGATACAGAGCAGAGCCCCTTGGGCAAGTTGGTTGTTCCCGGCCTCACCCCAAGTGCAGAGCCTTGGAAGCTCCTCTTACAACAAGGGCTCCTAAGGAACACCCCACGCACTGGGGGGCAGTGGCAACCTTCACACAGATGGATCTTCTCAGAGGCCCCCTTTACAGGGAAGGGTTCTCCCTCAATGAGGAGCCTCCATAGGGTCTAGCAGAGACTAGCAAGGGGTCTCATTCGTGCTCCGTCCAGATGCAGAGAGGAGTTTGAGTGTCAGCCCTTATGTAGCACCCAAAGATCAGAGATCAGGAGGGGTGTATGCTCGGATAGCAGACTCACATTGGTTGGGCACACTGGGACAGTGGTCCGGCCGGGTCTTTTGGCAGATGGAGAAGATTACACATGGAGGAAAAGGCGACACTTGACGCCATAGCGCATCTACGAGGGGTAGGGCAGCAGATGAGAGAGATTGACCTAGCCATTCTTGAGTCCTCGTGGGAGGGACTTCGAGTATGGAGGGACAACAGATGAGAGAGATTGACCTAGCCATTCTCGGACCGGTGTCCCCTTGCAAATGATGATGCAACGAGGCAGCATGCACCCCGGCTTTTGCCATGTAGGACCTGGAGGCCTACTTCAACCACTCATTGAGAGAGACCCTGAGATGGATGGGAGCCTTGATGGGATCCACTGGCAGATGATCAGAGTGGTGGGACGTTTGGGGAAGGAGTGGCACATTGACCCTCCCAATATCTCAAAGCAGGATGCCCCCAGATGGCGCCTTTGGCTGTGGGAGAGCAAAACCTTGAGGGAGGTCCACTGGGATCTGGGAGAGTGGTTCTGGCCTTCCAGGGGCGGCCTAGCCGAGCAAGTGGATGAGATGCCCTTCTTTTCCTACACCACACGGATTGGCAAGAGGCTTCAGATGGACTCTTCGAGGTGGACTCCCTCGAGAGAGAGGCATTGGGTAACCCAGAGAGTGCCCCGGAATGTCCATTCTAGGTTTTGGATACGGTTATGGTCCAATTTGCGGCCGAGGAAGATATCCTACTTCTGGCTGGCCACCCGCGGAGGCTTGCCTCGGACCGTGGTTGGAGCAAATGTGAGTGGAGGGGCAGTGCCATTGTTGCTCCGATGGTCTCTTGGAGACTATCCCGCACTGCCCTTGGAGCAGTCGTAGCGGAGTGAGGACTTGGATGGGAGCCCTCAAGATCATGACCTGTATGCAAAGTCTTTAGAGAGACTACACCTGGGGTATGGTGGCCTGGTTTACGGATACGCGTTCCAGATTGATGAGATCTCCCCAACCTACCGGATACAGGGTCAAAGCATTCAGAGGATAGCACTCCATGAGGCAGTCCCTCCTGACAGCCTAGTTCCTCCTCCTCCGGAGGAGAGCGTTTGGGAGGTGGTAGCCAGCACCACTGGGTGGAACATTTGGGTGGCTCGCTGCAGTCTCGTGATGGGTGAGCACCTGGTTCCACCCTCGGCTACCTTGGTCGCCATCTAGCAGGATATCATCTACACACTACACTCCACCTGGGAGCATGGGACTCCAAGCTCTAGGGCGACTATCGAGAGGCGTCCTCGATTCTACAAGGCTTGGCCTGCAGGAGTTTTCTACATCTTCACTCCACGAGGGATTCGCCGGTTGTATAGTCCCCCTACCTGGCTGTTAGCCCCAGTACCAGAGATCCCCCAGGTAGTGAGCTGGGAACTGGCTGGTCTTTTCCTTCAGCCTTTACCAGAGATCCCCTAGGTAGTGAGCTGGGAACTGGCCGGTCTTTTCCTTCAGCCTTTTCCCGTTTTTTCCATACTCAGCACCTTCAGGGCTGCTGTTTTGTATGAAGTCTTCCTAGCATTAAGAGAAGGTTCCTTTCTTTGCAAAAAAAAAAAAAGGCTGGCACCATCTGTGGTGATTCATCCAACAAGAGAGACTATTGAAAGATGCCATAGAAAGGTGAAAGAAAATACCACATTGACTGCATCCACAATCTGTAAAAGATGAAGGAGCCTCCCTCCTGCCGCACTCTCACCGTCATCATCATAATCTTGTAAAATCTGTTTGCTAGATCACAATAAACAAAGTCACAATCGCATGCAAAATGTTGTCACAAGATCAAGACATTAGGTTATACAGTTAAAACTACAAAATTTTAGTTCCCGAGCATATATAGCACATCATGACTAAAATGGAGTCAATACCATCCAAAATTAGACAGCAAAACATATATAATACAATAATGAGTTCAAGCATGCAAAACTAAGGCAAGTGCATATGATAGGTTGCAAAGTAACTGTGCCCTTTTCAGGGATGCTGATGCGATATGCCATGATATTGTGTGTTGCTCCAGCAATCTTTCGGTTTTGCAGTAAGGCTTCCATCAAGGTCTCTACCTGATCTACGGTTCTAACTGCAGCGAGGTGTGCTTGGAAGGTACCTGAGATAAAGAATTCTCAGCTATTCCGATAAATTTCAAAGAGAATGTAATCGTAGAAGGAAATCAAACCATCACAGTACTCACTTTTCTTTTCTGTGAAAGGAGCACCATGGGTAATACCCAAAATTGTATCGAGTTCTTGCATGTTCTTGTCATCCAACCTCTCAATCAACACATCTTTTCCTTTTGATTTCTCCACAACTCTGTCAATGTGTACATAAATGAGCACCTACTACCACTGTAAACCTCTCTCTCTCTCTCTCTCTCTCTCTCTCTCCCCACCCCCACCCCCGCCATTTAATCTGCAAAATAAGAACCAGCTTGCATGATCTAAAGGTGGAGACAGGTAGATGGGCATGGTCCAGGATCCCAAGAGAGGAAAGGATATGCAAAATCTGCCCTTCAGAGACAAGCATAATGGCAGAAGGGGTAACCTGAAAAATCTACTGGAACAGCCAACCCAAAAGCTTGGAAGCTATCAATAAGAAGTCCTGGAGCACCGCAGCAAAGTCCTCGGGCTAGCACACAAAGTAGCCCAGAGAATACTCAAGACAGAAAGTTTAGTAGAGATTTGTTTCACTCGATGTAATTGACAACTATATAGTTTAATAGTGATCGCCAGTCCCATAGATCCTGAACCGTCTCAAGATCACATATCGTATCATCTCTCTCTCTCTCTCTCTCTCTCTCTCTCTCTCTCTCTCGTAGACCATAGCTATCCTATAATAACTTTGGAGAGGCAACATGCACTCTACACGACTCTTAGTCTATAACTAACGTTGATGTATATCCACTTTTGTTGCATTGTCTCATAGGCCCATGAGGCCTTCCGCAGACGTTAATCTCTCTCTCTCTCTCTCTCTCTCTCTGCCCATGAGGCCTTCTGCAGACGTTAATCTCTCTCTCTCTCTCTCTCTCTCTCTCTCTCTCTCTCTCTCTCTCTCGCTCTCTCTCTCTCTCAGTTGAGAGGCATTCTGTCCCACATCATATAGTTTTGGCTGAGTTCGGGGCATCCCCACTTCGAAAACAGGAAAATGGAGCATGGCCGGAAATGGTGTTTTGGAGCTCCGAACACCAGAAGAAACAGTGGAAACGGAGTTTCAATTTTTAAGGTTAATGTTATATATTTATTAGCACTGCCTGGCAAGGGAAGTGCTCTACTAAGAGTTTTGCAAAAAAGTGTCCTCCCAATAGTTTTTGGACACCTCATGCCTTGATTAACTACTTTCTATTCTAGTCTCTCTCTCTCCTCCCCTCTCTCTCTCTCCCTCTCTCCACTTCCCCCAATCAACTCTCTCTCCCTCTCTCCGCTTCCCCCAATCAACTCTCTCTCAACTCTCTCTCTCTCTCTCTCTCTCTCTCATCTTGGGGTTATCTTTTCCGGACCCAGCTTCACTATGAGACCCGCGATGCAGGCACGCTTGAGCAGAGGGTAAGCTTCACTGGCCATACTAGAGAGGTAGTGCTTCTGCTCGCACTTTCAGGGTCCACGCACCAAGGGGTTGCTTTTTGACTCCTTGGTTCGCCCAGTGGGGATGTACGGCAGCCCATGTTGGGGGCCGAACTTGTCGGATACAGAGTGGGCCTGTGTGGAGCGGCTATAGGTTCTCATGTTATCACGGATGATTCGTGGTAATGTCAAGAGTGGCAGCGGAAGATGTAAGCAAACTGAAGCTACAGAATCACACAGAGAATACTAGAGACAACAAGATGTGCCACAAACAGATATGCTGTAACTTAGCCC
Organism: Dipteris shenzhenensis; assembly: GCF_047967505.1. Taxonomy (NCBI): domain Eukaryota; kingdom Viridiplantae; phylum Streptophyta; class Polypodiopsida; order Gleicheniales; family Dipteridaceae; genus Dipteris; species Dipteris shenzhenensis. Next base: position 18,290,095 of record NC_141620.1, read on the forward strand.
ATAAAGCAGGGCAGCAACCGTAATACAAGGAGTCCTGAACAGGATGAGAAACAGGAGCTGCAGAAGGGGCTGAACTGGAGCAGAGGATCTGGGCACAAGGAGGCTGGAGCCTGAGAGCACGGAGCCTGGAACGAGGAGCCTGGAACGAGGAGCCTGGATGAGCCTGGAGCGAGGAGGCAGAAGCCTGAGGCGAAGAGGCTGGAGCCTAGGAACAAGGAGGCTCAAGGAGCCTGGAGCGAGGAGGCTGAAGGAGCGTGGAGCACGGAGGCTGGATGAGCCTGCAACGAGGAAGCAGGAGAAGCCTGGAGCAAGAAGGCTGGAGGGGCCTGCAACAAGGAGGCAGGAGGAGCCTGGAGCAAGAAGGCTGGAGGGCCCTGCAACGAGGAAGCAGGAGGAGCCTGGAGCAAGAAGGCTGGAGGGGCCTGCAACGAGGAGGCAGGAGGAGCCTGGAGCAAGAAGGCTGGAGGGGCCTGCAACGAGGAAGCAGGAGGAGCCTGGAGCGAGGAGCCTTGAGGAGCTGCTGGAAGAAGTGCTAGAAGAACTGCAGAGATAGGAAGTAAAGAGAAGGAGGCCCTTTTATAGGGCAGGCCAGGGGGGAAGTCGGCCAGTCTGGCAGGACCGACCAGCCTGGTCGGTCAGGCCAACTGGGCCGACCAGCTGGTCGGCCAGCCTACCCCCTCTGGCCCCCCTTGCTGCATGGGGGCTGGTCGGCTGGCCACTCCTGGAGATGCTGATTCTCAACAGGTAAGCCATCCGTTCCTCACCAGATCATTCACGCTAAGTTTGGGTCACCCCCTTTACAGCTAGATGCTGCATTTCAGGTCATCAAGTATCTGTACAGAGTCAGGGAATATGGGGATTACACCTCAGGGCGTAGCACGCTACCATGGATAGCTCTATCCTCTTCTATGGCACTTGCAACAGGAGGGGACCAAAGGTGCTGGTATGCACGTACAAAGAGATTGTTTGAGCAACTGGGGCTCCACATGGATAGACTACCTCCCTTCCAGTACAACATGGATGCTCCGTTTTCTCCCCTCCTATCACACGAGGTCAACCAGGTTATCCATGAGGATCTACTACAACTACACACATTTCGGACCTGGTTGGGGATCTACTGCAACTACACACATTTCAGACCTGGTTGGGACAGAGTGAACTCCCAGTAAAGCTTAGCTTCTACAAAGATCACTTCTTACATATCACAGCGGAGGGTTTCATTGCCCCTCGGGATACACACAGATTCACCTACCCCACTCGCTCAGGATCTCTCTTGGGCAGTTCCGAGTCTCTTCACACAGACTTCGCATCGAGAGCGGCAGAGCAGAGCAACTACCCAAGGAGAGGCGCATATGCACACTGTGTGACATGCATGAGGTTGAGACAGAGGAGCATTTCATCTTCAGGTGTCCTATTTACTATGAGATCCGAGGGCGTTTCTCCTACCTCTTCAGAGATAGCTATGGGATTTTGGCCCATTTCCTCTCCTACCCAGACCAGCAGTGTGCGAGAGAATACTCCGAGCACAGAGACAAGAGCAGACTTCTTCCTCGGCTGATCCCTCTCAGAGCTCTATCACGGAGTTCTTTGAGCTAGATCACATGGAAACCCACGAGACGAGGCCTCAACATGACCGTGACCCGAAGCATGTGCCCCGACAGCTCAAACAGAGGGTCGACACACAGATCACACTTGGGGACATCCCCTCCTTGTGTAGAGTCAGAGTCCGACCGATGGGGGTCATAGTAGCCCCGATCAGATGCAGAGCTACGACTAGGAGACGTGCCAAGACTACACCTTTGAGTGGCCGACAGCACTCTATTGCCGACTTCATGCCTCCACTGCCTCATCCATCTTGATATCCTGCTGCTGCTGATGATGATGATGATGATGTTGATGATGATGCTGAGATTGATATATAGTCGACCATCGACATGACTATGTTGTACTTAGAGCTTAGTATTGCCATTCTGCATTTTTGCATTTTGCATTGGTATGGATGCTCGTTTAGTAGCTCCACTACCATAGCTCGTTGTATCAGGATTTTCACAGTCTCATAGACCCATCAGTCTTCCGAAGACTTTAATAAACCTTCTCTCTTTCTCTCTCTCTCTCTCTCTCTCTCTCTCTCTCTCTCTCTCTCTCTCTCTCTCCACGCACGATTGAGGTTCGACCTATCTCAGCCCTCCGCAAAGGAGACTGCCAGAGACGAGGCATTACTCTTGATGTAGCCCATATGATACAAAGATCTAGGACAACGCGCCCACCGCCACCACGGGAGACAGCCCGACAAACACAGATACGTGAGCTCTTTGCATCACATCAGAGGACCATCAAGGAGCCGGCTTATATAGAACTTCCGCATGTACTTGGAGCTCTGTTTCTTAGCAGTTGATTGCCTATATATTTTGTACTAGCTTTTTGCATTTTTAGCACTTACGGGCCTTAGTGAGCCCTTTGCTTCAGCCCACAGTGGCTTGTATGGGTTACATATATCTTGTATCTTGTCTCATAGACCCACGAGGTCTCCTAAAGACGTTTATACACCTTTCTTTCTTTCTTTCTCTAATCCACTCATCAACATTATCCTCCTCTATCGATATACTCCAATGCTCCATAAAAGCTTAAAAATTCGGAATAATGAAGACAGTCACACACATACACACACACACACACACACACACACACACACACACACACACACACACACACAGAGTTTGCACATCACTTTGCATTTGCATTATAGCACTCTCAAACTTTCCAATGGTTCTACACACATGCTTCCATCAGAAGTGCTTCAGAGTAATCATCCATTCATCTTCACGATCATTTGCATTTTGCAGAACATAAGGCAGTGCTCACGAGTACTTGTACTCACTTGTTATCTATACATGTGTCATACATATACCATTTATGAAAACATTACAAAAGATTAAAAGTTTTATCAATCATTTTATACATATGTTTAAAATGCTCTAGAAGGCCATTCTTCCATGGTCTCTAAGCTTGGAAACCATGCCTTTGAAAATCCCAAGGAACATGAAAAAAATGATCCTTTACACCATTGTAGACCACATTGTGAGAGGGGAGCGAGCAGAGAGGGGAGCTACCAAAGGAGGCCGAGATAAGGCAAAACAACTAAAGGGGGAGCACTCAACAGACGAACGTCGCATGCAGGGGGGAGGAAAGAAATGGTGGGAGATGCCTAAGCTCTGTTGTGGGGCAAAGAAAATGCCTGCCCCGAAACGGCGTTGCTTTATAGGGTCTAGACTTTGCCCAGCTAGAGACTACCGAGGTTGGCACTAGAGTCATCCAACAGACTAGCAGATGTTGGAGTTAGCATGGCATGGTATGCACGATTATCCAAACGGTTCGCCAATCCGGGTTTTCAGATGGACCGACTCCCCCTACTAGTACAACTTGGATGCACAGGGCCCCTTGATCCACGAGATGAGATCACCCGTATCATATCACCAGATCTACTCCAGTTCTATATGCTACCGAACTTTTTTTTTCTTTTAATGGGAGGGAGGGGGGACCAAGAGTTCCCCACCAAGATTCAATTCTATCGCAACCACTTTTTTGAGAGTATCGAAGGATGGAGTGATCATCAAACCCCATTACTTTTTTTAGGATTGCCATTGGAAAGAAGAGGGTCTTGTCCCATCAATTGACAATCGAGGCAGGGACACCTACAGACACACCTAGAGAGCAATGGGTCTATAGACTATGCACGTTGGAGGAGGATACCACTACCTTTTGCAGGAGGGGCTCCACTTTGGACAACTCTCCTAGCTAATCCACTTCCAAGACCAAGTCTGCGTTGGCTTCTACATTACCATAAAGCGAGCAAGGAAAAGTGCGCAAACATAAACAAGCGAGCGAGAAAACGTGAGCAAGCATTGAGAAAGTCCTCCGTTAAGAAAGGTTTAAGGCTAACAAACATTTCTATAGAATGGATCCAAGGCATGAAGGGTTCCTTTTGTTTTTTCTCTAGATACCTATGAAGTTAGGACATGTGTATCATACTGTAAAATGGTTTAGGAGTTAACAATTAGCACCAAATGTAGTTTCACATTTCTCAATTGCAAAGGTTAAATATTTTTTTGAGACAACAAAAATCCTGAATATGAGAGAACTTTAACCTGCTACACAACAAAAAAGCTATGTAACTAGAATCAAAGATGTAATTTTGTGTAAAAAGCTGTGCAAATAGCTTTGAAAATGTCGTTATTGTATCTGTCATACAAAATATTTGCAACCTTATGCAAAGAAAAATTTGTCCTTTCCTCCACTGTACTAAGTGCACAGATGTCACCATAGTTGCATCTTTTGCAAGTAGCAGCATACAATACCTTCAACGGTTTCTTGGACTACTGAAGCTTGATACAACCCAAGCTTAGTGAGAGCCTCTTGGTGTATAAATTGATGAATGATATCACTCAACCCAAGCACAATAATAAAATTGAAATACATATGTTTGCAAGGCACGAAGGGCTCCTTTATGCTTCTCTCCCGGTGTAGTCTGGACATGTGCATAGATACTGCGAAATGGTGACAAAATACGTGAGACCTCTTGCAATTGATCTTGGGGTTGTGACATTATATACAAGCAATTCATTAGGCATTATGACATCCTCACTGACCACACGCGCATGTGATGCTTTTGCCTTCTCTATTCTTTGTTTGAATTCCTTGTTGAGCTGTGACCTCCATTTGACTACTCGTCCATCACGATGAAAAGGTCTCATCGTAGCACTTGTTAGTGATCTACATTGGCCCAGCATTGCACTCTCTTTTTTTCCTCATCCCCTTCAAACTTCAAAGCTTCCATTTTCTCAAAATACAAAACTACCCTTCTCCGATTGAATCCACTCCTCCATTGTAACCATAGTTAGGGAAAACGGCAACGGGGAAACGGGGAACAAAAACGGAAATGGAAACGTTTCGGGATTTTTGGGAGGGCGGAAACGGGGAAACGCCACGTCAGCAAGGGAGGGGAGTAGATGATAATGAAGGGCTGAAGCAGGCTGCAGGAGAGAAAGGAGAGGAGAGGAGTGAATGGGGCTGAAGGAGGGCTGGAAAACCTTGAGGATGGAGAGAGTATGAGGCTGAAGGAGTGGAAGGAGGCCAAAATCGAAAGCAAAAAGACAAAAAACGGGGCTGGCAGCGGATTCCACGTGATTTTGGAGACCTAGCAGCCTGTGTTGTCTGAAACAGCACGTTGCAGGGCTCTGAAACGTGTTTCAGACTGGCTGAAACGTTTCAGCCAGCCATTTCAGGGTCCTGAAACGCTTCAGACCCTGAAACGCGTTTCAGAAAACGGGGCTTCTCTGAAACGGCCTTTCAAGCCTGGCTGGGCTCTGAAACGCGTTTCAGCGTAACTGTGATTGTAACACATACACCAACATCAATTTTCCATTTTCCTGGAGACATTCCTGGTACACAACGAATGGACTTGTCTACAACCCATGTGTGTCTGAAATTAGAATTGCAAAACCACACCAGCTGCTCAACTATGTCTTTGTTATGAACACGTCTTCCCTTGAAGCAAGGTGCAGGAACTCCAAGAAGTTTCTTTCATTTGTTGATGTAGGTCTGCTTGTCTGCTCCTTTCTTTGATGTTGAACTTTGTTGTTGATGTAAACTTTCTTTGCTTGATTCTTGTCAGTGTAGCTCTTCATTGTTGTTAGTTTTGCTTACTCCTCTACTCGTGGTTCTTTCTTTTTTACTGACGTAGTTTTTTGCTTTGCTTGCAAAGTACTTTGTTGCACTTTGCTGATGCTGTCATATTTGTCTTTTTTACTCTTTTCTTCTTGATTGTATCCCATGATTGGCTTCTGTAGTCTTTCCAAGAGTCATTGTAATCTCTTTCCCATTATTTACACTGTTATTCATTGTCCACTTCTCAAAAATCCTAAAGAAAATTTCATTACATTTCATCTTGAATCCTAACTTATCACAGCAGTCTAGCCTGTATTTGACACTCATGGTTGTGAAATGACCATACTGGCATTCTTCTAGTGGTCTAGCTTTTTTATATTTTCAAGGACCATAATTCTGAAATTTCCATAATTCTGAAAGACCTGGGGTGTGAATCACACTTGTCATTGTTGTGAACTCTCTTTATTCTGCTTGCAAACCATAATCAATATATGTGATGTAAAAAACTTTTTTTGAAGGGCCTTATATAGGCCTGCTGCAGCAGCCAGGGCCTACAAGAGCAGCCTGGTCTGCAGTCGGTAGGACTGATCAGCAGAAACCTAACTAGTGTCAGCAGACTGAAGGTCAGTTGGCCAGATCTGGTCGGCTGAACCCTACGTTCAGTTCGGCCAGTTGTGCAGGGCATACAGCCCTATATAAAGACCCCACTTGGAGGTCATTTGGCATTCAGCCAATCAGTCTTGAGGGGCATCCAGTGTGAAGACCAACACATGGTTGGAGAGCAACTGGGTCCTGGGATGAATATTTGAGGCAGCAATCTAGGGCACTTCAATGTGCATACCTACACTCTGTGGAGAGCAACTGAAGCATACACATTGAGCATATTGAGATCCTCGGGCAGCTATTGAAGCCTACAAAGAGGCACATAACGGTAGGAAATGGTTCTACAGCACTAGGTCCAGCATAGTGTCCATAGGCATGCCATACCTGGTTGGTGCTTGCAGCAGGTAGTGGTACACTATTGGGATAGGTCTTCTACTCCATCTACATATCTATACATGGAGTTTTAGTTGTATAATATTGCCATACATGGTTGGTGCTTGCAGCAGGTAGTAGTATGCTATTGTGATAGGTTATATTGTCCTTAAACGGTATCTGAGATTAATAACTAGAGGCATCTTCTGCGTGGTCTCAGAGCCAAAGCTATACGAAAAGTACGAGGAACATTTTTATCACTGTCATGTCCAAGGTCACAAGAAGAAAGATTTTGCTTATTAAGCTTTGCAAGGAGATAGCTACAACAGTTGCCCACAGCTAGTACAGCCTCAATCCTGTCCAAGGGCGACACCTCCACGATGTGTAGACCTCTCACCAATGGTTACACGAACATGGGTAGAATCATTCATCACCAAGACTAGAATGTGCTGCACTATTCATACTCAAGGCTACCTGACTCACGTCCACATTCACAAGGCCACAGGACCAGGTCCTGGACAGCAAAAGATTGCTGACTTCTTTATAGGAGAAGAGATAATTGGGAGACACCGTGACCGTGACACCAGGTTCCAGATATGCCAGGTCAGTAGGAGACTAGACACAGGCCCAACGAGCATCCATCCCATTCGGAGTACTGTCCTTACAGCATCTCGACATCAGGCCGCCTCACGAGTGCACACTACACAGAGCATTTGTGGAAACCAATAGAAGATCTCAGACATGTTCCATAGACACCAAAGCTCGTGGGACCCAATCAAGCACATACAGAGCTTAGGTTACTCATGACCAACACATACAATATGATACACGAAACAAGGCATGACACGACAAGATCCGCTCCTGACACATGGACTTTTTCATGTTTGTTTAATAGTTTTTGGAGGTGCGATAGACCTCTAGTTCTCCCCATAGGGATACCACATGTTGATTTCAAATTTTCCTTGGTCTCATAGGCTTTTGTGGCCTTTTGCAGACATTGATAAACCTCTCTATGTCTCTCCTGGTCTCATATTTCTCCAATCGGATAGCAAAAACTAGCAAGCCCGCCAAGGCTTGGACCAACAGGTACAACAGATCCATCAGCGTGTCAATGCACAAATCGTGTTCAGGGATCTTCCCTTCATGTTTACCATACTAGAGGTACAAACATGTGACAATGGCACTTGTACAATGAAGGGCCACAGCTAGGAGACCACAGCAGACCACACATTAACCGTCATCAGCGCTCTATCATGGGTTTTGTGCAGCCACAGCCCTGCACATCATCAGAGCCTCTCGTGGACTTCACTCCACCAGCATACAAAAGACTACCATCGTGACGGCACAACACAGCTTCTGTCCTCTCAATGGGCTGACACTTTGTACTAGTGATTTTATGTTTATGCTGTACTTGTCTCGGGCGCAGATGCACGCTTAGAGGTTCCACCCATTCAGCTCATTGTATCTAGGGTTTTTCAGTCTCATAGATCCTTCAGTCTTTCGAAGACTTAAATATATAGAGGGGGGCTCAGGGCACACAGCCAGACTCTACCCAGAGCACGATCACAGATCATACGAACCAGCGGTTCACAAGTAGTCGACGAGGCCGAGATCCAGAGCCAGTGACAGTCTTGACACTGGGTTGAAGCACGGATCATCTTCCATCCATGTTCACCAAATCGGGGACATGATGGACAGGGTTTACAGTGGCTCTTGTAGGGACACTGCTAGGAGACCACAGCAGACCACACACAGAGACCATTGTCAATGCTCTATCACAAGTTTCTTGTCATCACCACCTCATTCCTTGCCGGGGCCCCTTGACCTTCCACCCTGGCCACAAGACCAAGCTTCTCTCATGGATTAGATTGGATGTGATTTTGATCATGTTGTATGCATTGTGGGTGATGATGCCCGATTAGAGGCTCCACCCTTACAACTCATTGTATCAGGTTTCTTTCAGTCTCACCCTTTGATCTTTTGAAGACTTCTACTAAACTCTCCCTCACACACACGCGCGCGCACATAAAAACTTAAAGAAGCAAGAAAAGTGTTCAAAGGCCATAACATACGATTCAGATGATGTTGCCATCGAACCATCGACAGCATTTTCTCTTTCATCTATGCACAAGGTAACGAAGAGCATTAGTCATGCAAATTGTTAGTTAAATGCAAGTCTCTTTATTTACTTCCAAGCTATCCAAAAAATGTAAGTGCCTAGCAAGAATATCATGAGAAAGAAGTTGTCCAATGACATACATGTCAGATCATTCCTTATCTTTGGCAAAACCAAAAACTAGATTCAAAGCACATGATTCTGATACCTGTACTTCCACTTGATACTAACATCTGACATCCCACTCCAAGGGCTTGGGCATCTCTTTCAGCCTCAGTCCATTTTCTTGCCTCCTCCCACAACCAACCTTGCTCCTACACAAAACTAACCTAGGTTATTTTCAAAAGTGTCAGAGGTCAAGTGCTCGCTGTAGCACCTATACGAAGCAGAAAATGAACACAAACTCTTTCCAAAACACACCCAACAGTGCACTGTAAATGAACCAACATAAAACATTTGATATGCAGAAGAAAGGACAGCAAGTAGAACCTCAAAAAGAACTCAGTATATTCATCCACAGACGTGGGAAAGTGTGACTGTAGGTAGGGCACAAACTCCAGCATGTGCTGGGCAAAATACAACCAAGGATGCTTACCAAAACTGAGGGAGATGGAGGCTGCTACTTCTCAGTGTATGCTCCTGTGTGCCTCAGTGAAGAGAGCTTCAGTTGGATGCAAGGACTGAGGCAGGAGCCTCCTTTACAGCCCTAAACCTGGCTGACCAGGTTCAGCCAACTAGGGTAAACCGCTGAGCAGATGTAGACCAGGTACATTGCACCTCACCAGGCCAACCTGGTCAACCTGTTTGATCTGACCAGAGGGCATGTACCAGCCAACCAGGTGGCCAATTGGATTGGCCAATAACCTAGGTCTGCCGACCCCAGTTCAGCCTGTAGATGCAGATGTCAGGGTGCCTTGAGCAGCCCTTCTCCCCACACAAAAACACTGATGTGTGCAGCCCAAAGCACGCCCCACTTCCTGCTGTGATCTCTACCATCCCCTCTCACTAACTCAATGTGGGCCAACCCCATGCATCGAATGAGATGCTCCACAAGAAAGAGGTGAATATGTCTGCAGCATTTTCTATTGTTGGGAAATAGGTGAGCTCGATTAGTTCGTCCATTATCAGCTCTCTGATGACATGGTAGTGAAACGCAATGTGTTTTGTCCGTGCATGGAACATTCGGTTCTTTGCAATCGCAATGCAACTTTGATTTTCACAGGAGATCTCCAACGGTTCTTCTTGTAGAACCTCCATGTCTTCAAGGTTCCACTTGCGCCATCAGAACTCCCATGATGCCATGCAGGCCACTCAATACTCACCTCCGTGGATGAAAAAGTGACTGTTCCCCAATAGAAAACAATAGCTAGTTGTGGAACGCTCAGTGTCCCTATCTCTGGCCCAATCAGAATTACAAAACCCAAAGAAGTAGAACCCTATGCAATACGTGATTCCATATCCTATAATACCCTTTAGGTACCATAACACACGCCAGCAAGTTTGGCAATGATTCTCCCCCGTGGCTTTGATCAGAATTGGCAAAATAGTCCCACTGTGAACGCAATGTCAGGACAAGTGTTGGTGAGGTCAAAGTCACCAGAAATGTTTCTAGAACGGGTTTCAGGGTTTCTTTTAAAAACATTTCGAAAATCGTAGAGGAGTTTCATCCAGAAACGCGCGCCAGCAAGTTTGGCAATGATTCTCCCCCGTGGCTTTGTTCAGAATTGGCAAAATAGTCCCACTGAGAATGCAATGTCAGGACAAGTGTTGGTGAGGTCAAAGTCACCAGAAATGTTTCTAGAACGGGTTTCAGGGTTTCTTTTAGAAACATTTCGAAAATCGTAGAGGAGTTTCATCCAGAAACGCGCATACTTAATATGTGTAAAATATACAATTTAATAACAATACATATGATCTAAAATACTTAAGTCTAATACAGATGTGACCACCTCTAGTGTCTAGACATCAACAATCATGCTCTCTCTCTCTCTCTCTCAGAAGATAAAACTCTCAACTTTCAAATTTGACATCAATGGGAAACCAAAATGTTATATTTTACATATACATAACATTATACATATGAAAAATGCAAATTGGATAGGAAAATCTGAAACTAAGTGACCAGCTTGCTAGAGGAGAGCTGCTGCGAGAACAAAGGGAATGGAAGGGCCTAGGAAACGCAAGCACAAGCAAAGGGAATGTGAAGAGTGGAGAGGTAGAGGCTAGAGTGGGTAGGCAAGGATGAGCAAGGCCAAGGCAGAACACCGAACAGGCACAAGCAGCAGTACGCACATGGCGGCCATACATGTTTTGTGCAGGGCGAAACACGTTTTGTGGTGACTCTGGGTGAGATAGAGTACATTCCCACCAGTTGTCGATACTTTGTTGTATCCGTCGCCTCAGAGGTTTTGCTGAGTTTCTTTCCAACTTCCATAGGCACGACAGCCTCTTTGCGTTCCTCCATCTGGAACCACTTTAGAATTTCCTGGCATCTATCTGCTCCTGTAAATGGCATATGCTGTCCAAAGGGCCCAACCACCATATGGGGAGGAATCCTCTAAAAGCTAGATCCATGCTATGGCACCTCCTCTTGAAAGAGAGCCTCCGAGATCGTCATCCCTCTCTAATGGAGCACCGCTGTTCACAAGTAAAAAGATGGAGAGTGATCGATCTAACGTTGTCATGCCTACCAAATTCCAATGCAACCCCCTCTATGTAAAGCCAATCACCAACGTAGAACCTATCCAGTCTCTCCAAGAGCACGTCATGGCCACACTGGCCAAAGAAGGGACGTAGGCTCCCCTAGGTCTTAGTAAACTCGGGCTCCCACCAAGCATCACGTCCTCGGATAGAGAAATGAGCTGATCCTACATATCTCTCTCTACAGAAGGTATGGCACAAAAGGAAGCCATCCCTAGCTTGTCCTTCTCAAACTCCAAGTTATCAAGGTCACCTCCAACAATCCATAAGCACCCAATCGATAAGCTATTGCCAAAAGGGAGCTCTCTTCCAGCAATACATTGCATAAACATTAAAGAATCCCAAGACAGCTATCCCCACACCAAAGAACCCATCAAACAGCCCGGCCTCCAATCCACTCCCCGTCATCAAAGGCGTCCAAAGACAAGTTCCATCTATAACTGTCAAACACGAGAGTTGAAGGTTAACGCAACATTATGATTGCAACGTAATGAGAGCTTTGACCAACCTTTAATCGTGGGCTACAATGAAATCCTTAATGATACATCTCACATGACATAGCAAATGAGAGCTCTCTAAAAAAGGCATGGAGCATCAATGCATAGCTTTGAAAATGATGACCAAAATGCATCCAAATGCACGACTGGATCATGGCGCACATATTGGGCGATCAAACCCTCTAGGGGACATCTTTGCTATTGCCTCCAAAAGGGTGTTAATTTGTTTCATTCGATATTAGTTCTATATGGTCTACTAGGAGAAGCTTTCAGAAGGCCACTTGTCATAGTCACCTTTATCGTTCTTCTTAAGTCTTACGATTTGTAAGCTTGATGAAATCGATTAATATTTTCATCTCATAGTGCACCTATTAGGAAGCTGCATGCGTTGCAGTTCAAAATATTTAGTTTCAAGTAAATGCATTCGGAAAATTGCCTAAATTTGTCGTGTAACAACAACATTCTTGACATTAGCACGCATCGTCCACCCACATGAAAAAATCCTATACATTACAATGCCATCGGATCCCGCGTTACCTTCAACCACTCGACCCACGTGAAGATTATGACGTTCCCAATGTTCTCCAAAAAAATCTTGCGCAATTCTTCACTAAGCTTCCCCCGCACCCCTTCATGAAGCCAAGGCGCCTCCATCTCTACAATCGGCTCCGATGTCGATGGATAGGAATCAGGAAAGTAGACGCAGAGACGGAGAGGCGAATCTAACTCCCGATCGTCACCCGCAGGATGAATGTAAACCTGCCACCAAAAGAGGACAATTTGCAAAAGCACACAACCGTAGGTCCATCGCTCAATTTGTAAACTGAAGAAGCTGTAAGACACACCTCACATGAAGGCTGATCGTTGTGAAAAATGCAATCGTGACCATAGATGGATTGAAGCACTTGAATTTCGTCAGCTTGAGCAGCTCGGTTGTCTGCAAGGGGAAATTTGATTACTCTAAAAAAGGATCGGAAGTGAAACTATTGTAAATCATAAGGAAAGCAAGCAACCTGCAATGTTTATGGACTCCATCTCCTCCGTTTTTCCCAAACGGTAAATCTAGTGTCGAAGATATAGTGTATTTTCAGTACTGTATCCAGATGTTGCGTGGGCTGCTCTTAGTTTTGTTGAGATCTCTTGGTACTCTCCTATGGTTAGAGGGACACTCCTATGGTTAGAGCACTTCCCGCAAAGGGAGGCCGTGCGAGCCGCTTTCCTGGCAGCCGACGGGTATGAGATAATTGCAGCGTAAATTTGCCACATGCTCCGCACTCCTTCATGCCTAGCCATCGTGTGCCGCATGTAAATGACCTTGTTGGATGACGTGGAGAACGCGAGCAGATGATGTGGTGCAACGATGTGACTCGCATGCGTGAGATGTCAGATGTTCCGTTTGTCGATTGGCAGGTTCGTCCGGCTATCGTCTTTCGATTGATGGAATGCTCGCGTGTGCTTCTACTTCTCATTTTTAACTTTTCTGACAACTTCCTTCAATATAGAAAGGCTTTGACCTACTTTTGATGAGTAGTAAAACCAAGGCCACTTAGGGCCAAGATAGAATTCAAGTGTGGGCTCTCTTTTTCTTATTATGAGGGCAGGATGCTAGCCATTCACATCCAATTTGAAAATCTCACTCGTATCGAGAATGAGGAAAATCAACTAACAAAATGCAACACATTCTCCATGGTGTCTTCAATGCATCATGTGGTTGATCCAAAAAGAAAACCGTTTGGGTTTGCAACTTATTTCTGTGCCTAGTAACTAACCATCATTTGATAATTACAAATCCACTCAAGAATCCGCCCTTACATGGCCGCCATGTTCATTCTACAACGTTCTGTTCAGAGTGATACATCTCTTTTGTTTTTTAATTCCTTTTCTCTTTCTCTATTGCTCATTTATATCTCCTCTATCCTTGCCATCCTCCCTTTTGCCTTAATGTTCTCTACCTCCTTGCAATTCCTTGCCTTTTTTATCTTGATCTTTGCTCACTTGGCAATGCTTTCACTATATATGACATTGCTATTTGTGAGGTTTCATTATTGCATCTCAAAGATTTCTTTGGTATATAAGGTGGAGACATTGTTCTACAAGAGGAGAAAGGACTTGAGGATGTTGGGATCATTCATCGATAGATCTAGAAGGTGAAGAATCGCGATTCAAGCTATGGAGCCAAAGTCTGTTCTAGTGTTCTCTGTAGCCATGGCACAAGAGACTACACCATCTACCAAATCAAAGGACACTATGAGTTTGGCAAGCTTGCTTGAAAGGCTTCCACTCAATAGTTTCTTGAGTGCTAAAAATATAGAGCAAGTGTTGGAGTTGCCAACAAACTACAATGGCTATATTGTGTTTGAGCTTCCACCTTCTCCTCATGGGTCTACAATTTTTGGGATGGATCAAAAGTCTAATGGCTATACTCTACAAGCTCCCATGACTCTTTCAATGGTATAATACGAATAAGTAGGTGTGCAGGCTACTTGACGTTCTATAATTTGGGTTTTCCTTACATGGTGCTGACAAGACTTTACAGCAAGACACATTAAAAGGGAAAACCAACAAAGACATGTTGTTACGAGAATTGGATTTATCCCATTACTTTAATCCTTCAGTATTTAGTTTAGTGAGATCTAGCATTTTTATCGCGCAGTTGATGCATGTGTGCTCGCTGTTCCGTAGTGATGCATGTGTGCTCCTACATGGTTGGATATACGGCTGCGGGCTGTATGAGTGTGTAGCATTGTGCACACCACTTATGCGATGACAGTATGTGTAGCATGTGTGCACCATCCGTATGATTTTATTCATGTGTAGCATCAGGTGCACCATGAGATGGTATGTGCCGCATGTGTGCACCATTCAGCTGTGATTTATTGATTTCCTGTTGCTATAATGCTGAAAGGTTGATTGATAGTGGTGATTAATTCCAAGGTTATTTCCTGTTGCTATAATGCTAAAAGGTTGATTGATAGTGGTGATTAATCGTGTGAATCTAGGGAATATTTTGGGCGCATAGGCGCAACTCCAGTGATGGGGGGATGAATAAGGCTTATGCCTAATTTTTTATATTACAAAAGCTTATGTACATATTTGAATTTTGGAAAAAATTCAATGTATAAACTAATGTTAGAAAAAAGATTTATTTTTAGAAAAAGCCAGCTATTCTAGAAGGTGGATAGGCTTTTTGTAAAAGTGTGCATGGTCCAGGAGGAAAGCACAGAGGCTTTTGTATGATTTTTGCTCGGAAGCTTTTTGAGAAATATACATAAATACATAGGAGGAGGAAGGAGAGCACCACTCCTATGGGGGGAGATTGTACCCAGCACGCTTGTTCTATCTCTTCCGTTTGTGAGTTTTGAGAGTTTGTGTGTATTTTCGAAGAGTGTTGTTGTGTTTTTCAAGGATTTGCAAGTTCCGCAAGTGTTTCTCATCGCAGTGGTATCAGAGCCAAGGTTTCGTCATCCATAGCACAGGAAGCAGACGCACCCCGTGCTCTCAAACAAGAAAATGCAATACGCATTAGATTGTGGACACTGCATACAAGAGCGCAACGAAGTTCGAAGCAGCAGAAGCGGACAACGCAAAACGGCTTGTAGGCAGGAAAACGTGCCACGGTGCACATACTTAACTATGTCTGGAAGGCGTATTCCATCCGAGATAGGTTATCCTGAAGATCTACATCGGTTAAGAAGTTCAACACTGATGACACTTATTGAGGAAGAATGGCGAGAACGCTATCAGCATGAGAAGCAACAACATCAAGAGATTGAAGATGCTCTATGCCAAGTGATGACAACTTGGAAGCCACCTATATCGATTGAGGACAAGGAACCCATGCATGCATCAGATTCACTGGATGCATGGAAACATCATGCACGGGACCTTAAGCAGGCACTTGAGTACATGCGCAACATGTGCGACATGCATAAAGCCAACAAAGAATGCGCAAATCAAGTGTTAAAAGAGATGACTGAAGTCACAAAGAAGCGTATGAAGGACAGAGATGATAAAAAAAGTGAAAGCAACAAATCATCAGACACCAGTGATAGTGAGCATGGAAGAAGCAAGATGAGACATCAAAGATAGAAGAAGCGACATGTGAAGACTTCACTATGACGACATCATGACACTACTCCTTCACATGAGTCCAACGATGAAGACAACGTGGGAAAGGCCATCTTGAAAGCACTCAAGCTTCGTGATAAGAAGTCTGGTAAGATTAATCACAAAACTTTTTCTTTTCCAAAATATGATGGTAAAAGAGATGGACAAGCTTTACTTGCGTGGATTGCTTCTTTCAATCAATACTTTTTGGGAGAACAGTATGAAGAGATCGAGAAGGTAAAACTTGCTGCGAGTCACATGACAAGCAATGCACAACTATGGTGGAGTGTGGTTGCCGAAAGCACTCATGTTCCAAAGACATGGGAAGCATTCAAAGATAAAATCAAAAAGCGCTTCCTACCTACACAATTTGAAGAGGATACTCATAGGCAATGGCGAAGATTGAGGTAGTTGAATAATGAGAGTGTGGACGTATACACCGAGAAATATCTTTCCTCTCTACTTCAATTGCAAATCATTGAGAAAGTGTCCCGAAAGGAGCAATGTCGTACCTTTGTTGAGGGTTTACGTCCTACTATTCAATGATGGTAAGTCTAATTGGAAACTTGCTAAGTCACGTATTAATCGAAGAACCAAAGAACTTGTCACATGTTACCAATGCAAAGAGAAGGGACACTGCTCTTATGAATGTCCAAAGAATCCACTTGCTAAACACAAGACAGGTACCCAAGCAAAGAATGCTACCAACAACAACGGAGGCAATGGTGGAGGGAGAACCAATGGATGTACCAACAGTAATAGTCAGCACAACAACTCCGCATGGATCAACTACATTGATGATGGATCCCATGATAAATCTTTCAAGCAAGAGGGCGAGGATGAGGACGACACTGAAGATGCCGACTACACCCCTTTAGGTCAGTGTTATTCAAGTAAAAGTGCATCTTTTTGTCGGGCCCAAATATTCCACTACTCCACAAAAACAAATTTTGCAATTACTTCTTTCAATAGGGTAGCTAGCTCACTCTGAGGGGTTTTTTATTATCCTCATGATTTCATGATGTATTCCACTTTGAGCTTGCTCTCGCGGGTTTTTATTCTTACTTAATAGAAGTCTTTTTCATGGGAAAAAAAAAAAAAAGGGTAGCTAGAAATGGAAGCACTAAGAGATAAAGAACAAGCTTGCTTGGAAAAGGCAATTTACACTCGCTACTCGCCAAATGGAAAGATAATAAACTCATTGATTGGCTAGGAGGTTTAATTACAAGTACTTTCTAAAGGCCAAGCTCACTACAAGCTTGGGCCTCATCTCTACATGCTCCATTACCATCTTGCTTTCAATCAAGTACCATGGCTTTTACCTTCTACCCAATGGATTTCTCGACCCCTCCCTTCTTGGCCTTTGCCTTCAACCCTCTCTCGTAATCTCTCTCCCTCCCTCCCTCTATCTCTCTCTTTCTCTCCCTCTCTCTCTCTCCCCCTCCCTCACTCTCTTTCCTTTGCTCTCTCTCTCTCTCTCTCTCTCTCTCTCTCTCTCTCTCTCTCTCTCTCTCTCTCTTTCTCTCTCACTCTCTCTCTCCCTCCTACTCTCTCTCTCTTTCTCTCCCTCCCCTCTCCTCTTCTCTCCCTTAATCTCCCGCTCTCTCTCTCCTCTCTCTCTCTCTCTCTCTCTCTCTCTCGCTTTCTCTCTATCCCTCTTTTCAAATTTAAAAACTCAAATTTCAATAAGAAACTAATTGAAAAAGAATAGCAAGTAAAGAAAAAGAATTGCAAGAAGAATTATAGAATTGCGAGTAAAGAAAAAGAATTGCAAGTACTTGGAAAAAGTTGAAAAAGGTAAGGCTCCTGGAAAAAGTGGAAAAAGTAAGGCTCCGCTTGTCCTTGCTCTTTCGCTTGGTCTTGGTTGCTTAAATGAAATGAGGAGAGAATGGGAATGAATGAATGGAAAGAAGAGCCTTACTAGCCCACTAGCCCCCTCACGAATAAATTTGAATTTAAAAAAAAGAGGAAATTTGAATTCAACATTCTTCTAGACAAATTTGAATTCAAAATTTTGTTCAACATTCTTCTCGTATGATTTGTGTTCGACATTCTTCTCGTACGTCCCTCTTGTTCGTCTGTCTTGCTCATGGTATGCTCTTGTTTGTCACTCTTGCTCGTGGGTCATTCTCCTAATCTTCTACTCTTAGTGGTGAGATTTTGACCTCTCTCTCCCTCTACTCCTCTTCTCTATGTTGTGCTCTCTCTGTCTCTCTAATGGCACTCTCTCTCTAGTTGTATATCTCCCTCTCTCTAGTCACATACCTTCCCCTCTCCCTCAAGTCTTCTTATCTCTCCTCTCTCTCTAGTCGCATACCTTCCCCTCTCCATCATGTCTTCTCACCTCTCTCCTCTCTCCATTCGCATATCTTCCACTCTCACTCACCTCTCCTCTCTCTCTATTTAGCATATTTTCTCACCTCTCTCTCACTCTCAATCTTCTGTCTCTCTATGTCCTCTTCCCTCCCTTCCCTCTTCTCTCACCTAGGAGTCCTCTCTCTCTCTCTCTCTCTCTCTCTCTCTCTCTCTCTCTCTTCTTTCTATCTCTCCCCTCCCCTCTCCTTTTGTCTTCTCTCTCACTCCTCTCCCTCCCTTATTCCTCTCACTCTCTTCTCACCCCTGGGGGCTGTGATCGCCAGGGCTCCTATCTCTCTCTCTCCTACCCTCCCCTTCCCCTACCCTCCCCTAACTCCTCTCCCTCCCCTCACTTTCTCTCTCTCTCTCTTTTCCCCTCATTCCTCTCACTCCTCTCACCCTTGGAGGCCACGGCCGCCAAGGCTCCTCCTTCTCTCTCCTCTCTATCCTCAATCCTCTCTCTTCCCTCACTTTCTCTCTCTCCTCTCCCTCTCGTCACTCCTCTTTCTCTCTCTCCTCTTCCTCCCCTCACTCCTCTGTCTCTCTCTCCTCTCTTATCTCTCTCTCCTCCCCTCCCCTTTTCCTCACTCCCCTCCCCTTTCCACTCACTCCTCTCACGCCTGGGGGCCGCGACTGCCCGGGCTCCTCCTTCTCTCTCCTCTCTCTCCTCACTTCTCTCTCCTCTCTCTTCCCTCACTTTCTCTATCTACTCTCCCTCCCCTCACTCCCCTTTCTCTCTCCCTCCACTCATTCTCTTTCTCTCCTCTCCCTCCCCTCACTCCTCTCACCCTGGGGGTTGCGGCCGCTAGGACCTCTCTTTCTCTCTCCTCTAGCTCCTCTCTCTTTCTCTTTCTCCCTCCCCTCACTCCCCTCACTCCTCTCTCTCTCCTTTCTCTCCTCACTCCTCTCTTTTCCCTCACTTTCTCTTTGTACTCTCTCTCCTCTTTCTCTCTCTACTCTCACTCCACTCTCTCTCTCTCTCTCTCTCTCTCTCTCTCTCTCTCTCTCTCTCTCTCTCTCTCTCTCTCTCTCTCTCTCTCCCCCCCCTCTCCCTCCCCTCACTCCTCTCACCTTGGGGTCTGTGGCTGCCAAGACCTCTCTTTCTTTCTCGTCTAGCTCCTCTCTCTCTCTCTCTTTCTCCCTCCCCTCACTCTCCTCACTCCTCTCTCTCTCCTTACTGCTCTCTCTTCCCTCACTTTCTCTCTCTATACTCTCTCCCCTTTCTCTCTCTATTCTCACTCCTCTTTCTTTCTCTCTCTCTCTCTCTTTCTGTCTCTCTCTCTCCTCTCCCTCCCCTCACTCCTCTCAACTTGTGGGCCGTGGTCGCCAAGACCTCTCTTTCTCTCGCCTCTCTCTCTCTCTCTCTCTCTCTCTCTCTCTCTCTCCCCCCCCTCACTCCTTGCACTCCTCTCTCTCTCTCTCCCCTCACTCCCTGCACTCCTCTCTCACCTCTCCTCACCCCACCACCTCCCTACCCATCCTCCCTACCCTACTCTATGCCCTACCCTACCCGTCGCCTCCCCTCCCCTACTCTCTGTGCTACCCCTGCCGTCTCCCTCCCCTACCCTCTCCCCTACCTCATCGCCTCCCCTCCCCTACCCGTCATGCCTCCCCTACCCCCCGCACCTCCCCTACCCCCGAGCGCATCCCTACTACGCTCCTGCCTACCCCCTTGCACCTCCCTGCCCCGTCTCACCTCCCCTACCCCCTCGACGCCTCCCCTACCCTCTGTGCTATCCCTACCCTGTCGCGCCTCCCCTACCCTACCGCGCGACCCCCTCTGCCCTCCTCTCCCCCTCTACCACAGCTGCCCCCCTCCCCTCCCCTCCCCGCCCCCTCCCGCCTCTCCTCCCCTCGTCGCCTTGCCCCCTCCCACTACCTCCCCTACCCTGCCTCCTCCTCCCCTTTCCTGCAACCTCCCACCCCTACCACCTTCCTCCCCTCCATGCTACCACCTCCCTCTAGGACCTCTCTCTCTCTCTCTCTCCTCCCTCCCTCCTTTCCTCCCTCTCTCTCCCCGATGCCACCTTCTCCTTTCTCTTTTTCCTACTTCCCTCTTCCTCCTAGAGGCCGCGGTCGCCAGGGCTCATTTGCTTCTCTCTAAACTCTCTCTCTCTCTCTCTCTCTCTCTCTCTCTCTCTTTCCTCTCTCTCTTTCTTTCCTTCTCTCTCTTCAAATTAAAAATAAATAAATCTACAAAACTTAGATAAAAAATTAATCAAAAAAATTTTACAAGTACATGGAAAAAGGTTTGTAACTGCTCTTTTTTGCTTTCTTGCTCTTTCTTCCTTGCTTTCTTGCTTCAATGAGATGAGGGGAGAATGAATGAAGGCAAGGAAGCCTATATATAAGAAAAAGTCGGTTTTCCTCCTCCTCTCCTATTGGCTTTCCATTCCTCGCCTCTCCCATTGGCTCCCATTACTCCCCCTCTCCCATTCATCCCAATCTTCCATTGGCCCTCACCCCCATCCATTTTTCCTTTCTCCCCCATTGCCACCACTCCCATTCCACATTTCCACCACGTCCCATGCTCCTCCCATTTCCCCATCCCACCCTTCCATTTCCCAAAATCCCACATTTCCCCATCCCACCCTCCTCTTTTTCATCCCCAATTAACTCCCCTCACTCATTCCACTCCCTTATTATCCTACTCCCCTATTACCTCCCCTCTCCCATTGGAGTCCTCCCTCCCCACTCTCACTTCGACTTCCCATTACTCACTTGCCATACACATTTGCAAACTATTAATATATTATTATACTATTTTTTATACTTATTATCCTACTCCCCTATTACCTCCCCCTCTCCCATTCCACTCCTCCCTCCCCACTCTCACTTCCACTTCCCATTACTCACTTGCCATACACATTTGCAAACTATTAATATATTATTATACTATTTGCAAACTTACATGCTAGCAAAGCCACAGGTGTCAAAGCAAGCCTATCGTGGTCATACAACAACTGTGCTTTTATTCAAGGGCATATTTATCCTCATCAACAAGCTTATTTCAGTGTTTATTTCGGCACAATACTCAAGGTATAAAGTGCATGATTTGTGCACGAGGTGTTTACTTTGTTGTATCAAAATTGTTTGCCACACACAAACACACACACCCGCACACATACACACATACCGAGAATTTGCTAATATTATCGCATCTACATTTCTCTTCGATGGGCACACAAAACACAATACTTTGCACATGCCTCAAAATTGGTGGTATTGAGGTGCATGCAAAGTGGAACGCCCATTCAATAAGTACTTGGTAGGATAACACACCTAACAACGTGTGTATAATGCGTGATCAACCATGCAAAGCATATCCAATAGACACAAAACTTTGCATGTGCCTCAACCTAGTTGAACTTGACTTGCATGCAAAGTGGCACCCCCATCCAACAAGTACTTGTTTGAATAACACACCTAGGACCATGTTTCTTTTATGGTTGTGCATGACATTAAGGCAAAAACGGTGTTTTATGCTTGATCAACAATGCAACGCATATCTGATGGCCACAATACTTTGCACGCACCTTAACCTAGCTATTATTGACTTACATGAAAAGTGGCGTGCCCATCCCATAAGTACTTGTTTGAATAAGACATCTAGGACCGTGTTTTTTGATGGTTGTGCATGACACTAAGGCAAAACAATACTTTGCACACACCTCAACCTAGTTGTTATTGACTTACATGCAAAGAGGCGCACCCATCCCATCAGTACTTGTTCGAATAACACATCTAGGACCGTGTTTGTTGATGGTTGTGCATGATACTAAGGCAAAAATGGTGTTTAAAGCTTGATCAACAATGCAAAGCATATCCAATGGGCACAATACTTTGCACCCACCTCAACCCAGGGTGTATTGACTTGCATACAAAGTACCACCCCCATCTGATAAGCACTTGTTCGCATAACACACCTAGGACCGTGTCTTTTTATGGTTGTGCATGAGATTGAGACACAAATGGTGTTTAATGTTTGACATACCATGAAAATCATATCCGATGGGCACAATACTATGCACACACCACAATCTATGTTGTATTGAGTTGCATGCAAAGTGGCGTGCTTATCCGATAAGAACTTGATCAGATAACACACCTAGAAGCGTGTTTTTTGACGGATGTCCATCACACTAAGGCAAAAACGGTATTTAATGCTCGATCAACCATGCAAAGCCTATATGATGGGCACAATACTTT
Organism: Dipteris shenzhenensis; assembly: GCF_047967505.1. Lineage (NCBI taxonomy): Eukaryota > Viridiplantae > Streptophyta > Polypodiopsida > Gleicheniales > Dipteridaceae > Dipteris > Dipteris shenzhenensis. The sequence continues at coordinate 18,312,718 of NC_141620.1, forward strand.
GGATTCACCTCAAACTAGATGGCATTTATTTTCTTGCAAAGTGGTATGCCCATTTAATAAATACTTGGTCGGATAACACACCTAAGAGCGTGTTTTTTTATGAATGTGTATAACATTAGGAGGAAAATGGTGTATAATGCGTGATGGACCATGCAAAGCATATCCGATGGGAAAAATACGTTGTACGCATCTCAACCTAGTTTAACTTGACTTTCATGGGTGGAGCCCCCATATAATAAGTACTTGTTTGAATAACACACCTAGGACTGTGTTTTTTTGTTGTTGTGCATGACACTAAGGCAAAAATGGTATTTTATGCTTGATTGACAATGCAAAGCATATCGGATGGGCATAATACTTTGCATGCACCTCAACCTAGGAGGAATTGACTTACATGCAAAGTGGAGTGCCCATACCATAAGTACTTGTTTCAATAACACATCTAGGACCGTGTTTTTTTACGGTTCTGCTTAACACTAAGGCAAAAACGGTGTTTAATGCTTGCTTGACAATGTAAAGCATATACAATGGGCAAAAAACTTTTCATACACCTCCACCTAGGTTTTATTAGCTTTCATACAAAGTGTCACACCCATTCGATGCACTTCTATGAATAACACACCTAGGACCGTGTTTTTTAATGGTTGTGCATGACATTGAGGCACAAACGGTATTTAATGCTTGATATACCATGCAAATCATATCCGATGGGCACAATATTGTGTACGCACCACAACCTATGTGGTATTGACTTGCATGGAAAGTGGCCTGCCAATACAATAAGACCTTGATCGGATAACATACCTAGGAGCATGTTTTTTGATGGATATGCACGACACATGCAAAAATGGTATTTAATGCTCGATCAACCATGCAAAGCCTATATGATGGGCACAATACTTTGAATGCAGCTCAAACTAGGTGGTATTTATTTTCATGTAAAGTGGTATGGCTATTAAATAAGTACTTGGATGGATAACACACCTAAGAGCGTGTTTTTTTATGGATGTACATAACACTAGGGGAAAAACAGTGTATAATGCATGATCGACCATGAAAAGCATATCCGATGGGCACAATACTATGCATGCACCACAACCTAGGTGCTATTGAGTTGCATCCAAAGTGGCATGCCCATCCGATAAGTACTTGTCCGGATAACACACCTAGGAGCATGTTTTTTGACGGATGTGCATGACAAGGCAAAAATGGTATTTAATGCTCGATCAACCATGCAAAGCATATCCGATGGGAACACTACTTTTGACACACTACTTTAATGGATGTGCACAACACTAGGGGAAAAATGGTATACAATGCGTGATCGACCATGCAAAGCATATCCGATGGGAAAAATACTTTGTATGCACCTCAAACTAGTTTAACTTGGCTTTTATGGAAAGTGGAGCTTCCATCTGATAAGTACTTGTTTAAATAACACACCTAGGACCGTGTTTTTTTTATGGTTGTGCATGACACTAAGGTAAAAATGGTGTTTTATGCTTGATCGACAATGCAAAGCATATTCGATGGGAACAATACTTTGCACGCACCTCAACCTAGGAGGAATTGACTTACATGCAAAATGGAGTGCCCATACCATAAGTACTTGTTCGAATAACACATCTAGGACCGCATTTTTTTATAGTTCTGCATGACACCAAGGCAAAAATGGTGTTTAATGCTTAATCGACAATGTAAAGCATATACAATGGGCAAAATACTTTGCACACACCTCCACCAAGGTTGTATTAACTTGCGTTCAAAGTGTCACCCCCATCCAATAAGCACTTCTTTGAATAACACACCTAGGACCGTGTTTTTTTATGGTTGTGCATGACACTGAGGTACAAAAAATGTTTAATGCTTGATATACCATGCAAATCATATACGATGGGCACAATACTATGCACACACCACAACCTATGTGGTATTGAGTTGCATGGAAAGTGGAGTGCCCATCCAATAACAACTTGATCAGATAACATACCTAGGAGCGTGTTTTTTGACGGATGTGCATGACACTAAGACAAAAATGGTATTTAATGCTTGATCGACCATGGAAAGCCTATACATGGGCACAATACTTTGGATGCAACTCAAAACAGGTGGTATTTATTCTCATGCGAAGTGGTACGCCCATTCAATAAAAGTACTTGGTCGGATAACACACCTAAGAGCATGTTTTTTTTTGGATGTGCATAACACTAGGGGAAATGTGCATGCACTACAACCTAGGTACGATTGAGTTGCATGCAAAGTAGCGTGCTCGATAAGTACTTGATCGGATAACACACTTATGAGCGTGTTGTTTGACGGATGTGCATGACAAGGTAAAAACTGTATTTAATACTCGATCGACCATGCAAAGCATATCCAATGGGAACAATAATTTGGATTCACCTCAAACTAGGTGGTATCTATTTTTGTTCAAAGCGTTACATCCATTTAATAAGTACTTGGTCGGATAACACACCTAAGAGCACGTTTTTTTAGGGATGTGCATAACACTAGGGGAAAAATAGTGTATAATGCGTGATTGACCATGCAAACCATATCCGATGGACATAATACCTTGCCCCCTCCTCAACCTAGGTGGTATTAACTTTTGTGCAAAGAGGTGCCACCATCCGATAAGTACTTGTTCGAATAACACACGTAGGACTGTTTTGATGGTTGTGCATGACACTAAGGCAAAATCAGTGTTTTATGCTTAATCGACAATGCAAAGCATATCCGATGGGCACAATACTTTGCACTCCCCTCAACCTAGTTGTATTGACTTACATGCAAAGTGGTACACCCATCCCATAAGTACTTGTTCGAATAACACATCTAGGACCATGTTTTTTGATGGTTGTGCATAATACTAAGGAAAATTGGTGTTTAATGCTTGATCGACAATGCAAAGCATATCCAATGGGCACAATTTGAGACACATGCAAAGTATTGTGCCCATCGGATATGCTTTGCATGGTCGAGTGAGCATTAAATACCATTTTTCCTTAATATTATGCACAATCGTCAAAAAACATGGTCCTAGGTGTGTTATTCGAACAAGTACTTATCGAATGGGGACACCTCTTTGCAAACAAGTCAAAACCACCTAGGTTGAGTTGGGGGCAAAGTATTGTGTGCATCATATATTCTTTGCATTGTCAATCATGCATTATATACCATTTTTGTCCTTGTGTTATGCACTACCGAAAAAAATGCGCTCCTAGGTGTGTTATTTGAACAAGTACTTATGGTATGGTTGAATAACTTTGCATGCAACTCAATACCAGATAGGTTGAGGCATCTGAAAATTATTTTGCCCATCGGATATGCTGTGCATAGTCCATCACACATTATACACCGTTTTTTCCCAAGTGTTATGACAACCATCAAAAAATGCACTCTCAGGTATGTTATCCAAAGAAGTAATTATGGGATGGGTGCAACACTTTTCATGGAAGTCAAGACCACCTATTTTGAGATGTGTGCAAAGTATTGTGCCCATCCAATATGATTTGCATTGTCAATCAAGCATTAAGTTTCGTTTTTGCTTAAGTGTGATGCACATTAAAAAAAAAATACACTCCTAGGTGTGTTATCCGATCAAGTTCTTATCGGATGGGCATGCCACTTTGCATGAACTCAATACCACCTAGTTTGTGGTGCGTGCACAGTATTGTGCCCATGGGATATGATTTGCATGGTCTATCAAGCATAAAACACCGTTTGTGCCTCACTGTCATGCACAACCATTAAAAAACAAAGTCCTAGGTGTGTTATTCGAAGAAGTACTTATCGAATGGGGGTGCTACTTTGCAGACAAGTCAATAAAACCGAGGTTGATGTGGGTGCAAAGTATTGTGTCCATTGGATATGCTTTGCATTGTTGATCAAGTATTAAACACCATTTTTGCCTTAGTGTCATGCACAACTATAAAAAAATACGGTCCTAGATGTGTTATTCGAACAAGTACTTAGGAAATGGACACACCACTTTGCATGTAATTCAATACCACTAGGTTGAGGTGCATGCAAAGTATTGTGCCCATTGGATATGCTTTGCATTGTCGATCAATCATAAAATACCGTTTTTCCCTTAATGTCATGCACAACCATAAAAAAACATGGTGTCCTAAGTGTGTTATTCAAACAAGTACTTATCGTATGGGGGCTCCACTTCGCACTCAAGTCAAGCTCAACTATATTGAAGAATGTGAAAAGTATTGTGCCCATCGGATACGCTTTGCATAGTCGATCACGCATTATACACTATTTTTTCCCTAGTATTATGCAAATCTGTAAACAAACACACTCTTAGATGTGTTATCCGACCAAGTACTTATTGAATGGGCATATCACTTTGCATGCAACTCAATACCACCAAGTTTGAGGTGCATGCAAAGTATTATGCCCATCGCATATGCTTTGTGTGGTTGATCGAGCATTAAATATCATTTTTGCCTTAGTGTCATGCACAACCATTAAAAAACACGGTTCTAGGTGTGTTATTCGAACAAGTACTTATTCGATGGGAGCACACTTTTGCACACAAGTTAATAACACCTAGGTTGAGGCAAGGGAAAAGTATTATGCCCATCGGATAGGCTTTGCATGTTTAATCACACATTATACACCCTTTTCCCCTAGTGTTATGCACCACCGTCAAAAAACGTGCTCCCTAGTGTGTTATCCAAACAAGTACTTATGGTATGGGAGTGCCACTTTGCATGGAAATCCATACCACATAGTTTGAGACATATTTAAAGTATTTTTCTTGCATGGTCGATGATGCATTATACACCATTTTCCCCTTAGTATTATGCACATCTGTCAAAAAACACGCTCCCTGCTATGTTATACGAACAAGCACTTATGGGATGTTGAGAGTTGTGGTGCCATGAGCACTTGTAGAGCAAAGGTATGAGCAAAGGGTAAGCTGCCACATGGCATGGAGGAGATATCCCACATGTGAGCAAGCAAATGGATGTAAGTACCCTCACCTATAAAAGGGAGGTTCATTTGAAGTAATATCAATCAAGCACTTTGCACTATCTCAAGATTCTCTTTATGAGTCCAAGCTAATCTATCTTGGAACCTAATTGACTTGAGATACATGTCATGAGCACTCTCTTCATCATGTTTCCACATAGGTTCCATCCACCTTAGAGTGCTCCGCAGATCCTGAGGCACACATGTTTTGTCATGGTATCAGAGCATAGGTTTAGCTCTCCTAGTTTAGCTCATTAGTAGCTCATTAGGATAGCTCCCATTCCTAGATTAGTTTTAGAATGTAAGATTAATGTTAGATCTCAAGAGTTCTTGTGAGAATTCATTGAGAGAAAGAGCGAGAGAAATCCATCTTCTTGTGGGAATTCTGTTCATTCTTACTGTGAGAAAGAGGCTACGCATTGAGAGAGATAGATAGATCTATTCTCTATAATGATCTAGGATAGGAGAGGTTTGAACCCTGAGAGAGAAGTTTCTTCTTGAGAGTGTTCCATTGTGAAAGAGTCTTCTACTCACCTAAGGCTTCAACATATCCAGCCTCTCAGACGACTGCTGTTCCTCCTACAAATGCAACATACTCTACAACCTCAACTATTAGCTCACAGGAAAGCTTCACAACTGACTCATCTACTCAACCGACTGCCAACAGAATCTCTGCATCCGCACTCTGTTTCTCACTTCCAGGGACGCCTCGTATGTCATTCAGTACCTTCAATCGGGAGGATGTTTCTAACAAGTGCAAGTTGCGCTTGCATTGCCTCTAAGGCTTTCGGTGGCCATCGATCTATGACCTGAAAGGAACGACAACAGCAGCAAGGGCTACCTCAATGAATTGCCTACAATAGCGGCTGGCTTCCAACGACACAGCCACGACAGACTTCACTCGCAACGCTTCACTACCACTAAGAGCTCTCTCCTTGCGACAGAAACTCCAAAACTCTAGCCAGCCGACAGACCTCCCGCCTCCTGCTTCAAGCGCTCATGCTTCAACAAGCCTCAAAGCCCATAGACAACCAACGGCCATCGCGACCTGTAGCAGATAAAGAATCCTATGGGGTAGCGTCTTCATCGTCATGTCCCTAGCCTCCAGTCTCCTCAGCAAGTTGCTTGAGAAGCTCTTGAGCCAGTCGCCAGCCAACAAAAATGATCACGTCCACCTTCGATCGTAAGGCTCCCGAATTCAAAGCATAGGAGGCCTGAGAAGCCTGGCTCACAGCGACCAGCATGCTGGCAGTCCGTTATTTTTCCTCCGCTCGAGCTTCAGCGATGCGCCCCTGCTCCAAATCGGCGTCGCCCGTGTGTTTGAAAGGCTTTGCATAGTTGATTGACATGTGGCAGGATAAAAAGGAACCATGGTTTAGTTTCCAAACCTTGGTTGAGTATGTCTGGTTAAGTTAAACCATAGTTAAAGGATAAGGTTAGGTTAATACCACCACCTAAGCACACAGAGCCCTGCTGAGCACAGTATGGAATTCAGCATGTGAATCCCTGTGCCACATCATCAAAGGCCCTCTTCTTCACAAAAGCTTCAATAAGCCATAACTTTCAATCCAAGAAGAATTTGGACACGCTCCAAAAAGGAAAAGTGATCGTCTTTTTTTGAGCTCTACGCGCTTGTCAGATCAGAATCATTGTATGCAATTAGACACTGCCAATATTGAAAGAAATCAATTGGTAAGACCTTTGCAACAAATGACAAATCAAAGCATGAATGCACACATCATTGTCATAAGCATGCCAAAAGCACAAGTGCATGAGATGACCATAGTAGAAAGCATGGCATCCACACATAAAGCATCAAGGCACATGGAAGAACAAAGCATCATGCATCCAGCTACGTCAAGCGAAGAAGCAAACGCCATCGACATGAAGCATTGAAAAGCAAAAACCTTGCCAACCTTGCCTATGTTTTGTAATCAAACCTGACCACCTGAGAGTAGCTATGAAAGCACCCAGGGGAGGTATTGACATGTAAAAACCACACTTGACCACCTTAAGTAGCAATGCAAGCACTAAGGGGAGGTGATGGAATGTAACTCACATCTGACCACCTTGCAGTAGCCAAAGGATCATGGCACCAAGGGGAGGTGTTGAGAGTTGTGGTACCATGAGCACTTGTAGAGCAAAGGTATGAGCAAAGGGTAAGCTGCCACATGGCATGGAGGAGATATCCCACATGTGAGCAAGCAAATGGATGTAAGTACCCTCACCTATAAAAGGGAGGTTCATTTGAAGTAATATCAATCAAGCACTTTGCACTATCTCAAGATTCTCTTTATGAGTCCAAGCTAATCTATCTTGGAACCTAATTGACTTGAGATACATGTCATGAGCACTCTCTTCATCATGTTTCCACATAGGCTCCATCCACCTTAGAGTGCTCCGCAGATCTTGAGGCACACATGTTTTGTCATGGGATGGGTGCGCCACTTTGCATGCAAGTCAATACCACCTATGTTGAGAGGAACATGAAAAGTATTGTGCCCATCGGATACCACCTAGTTTGTGGTGCATGCATAGTATTGTGCCCATGGAATATGGATCGCATGGTCCATCAAGCATTAAAGACTGTTTGTGCCTCACTATCATGCACAACCAATAAAAAACATGGTCTTAGGTATGTTATTCGAACAAGTGCTTATCAGATGGGGGTGCTACTTTGCACACAAGTCAATACAACCTGGGTTGATGTGGGTGCAATGGTGTTGAGTGGCAAGAAAAGTGGTATGCCCATTCAATAAGTACTTGGTCGGATAACACACCTAAGAGCTTGTTTTTTTACAGATGTGCATAACACTAGGGGGAAAATGGTGTATAATGCGTGATCGACCATGCAAAGTATATTCGACGCGTACAATAATTTTATTGCACCTCAACCTAGTTTAACTTGCTTGGGTGCAAAGTGGATTCCCCATCCGATAGGTACTTGTTTGAATAACACACCTAGGACCATGCTTTTTTATGGTTCTGCATGACACTAAGGCAAAAACGATGGGCACAATATTTTGCACACATATCAACCTAGGTGGTATCTACTTACATGATAAGTAGTGCACCCATCCAATAAGTGCTTGTTGGAATAACACATCTAGGACTGTGTTTTTCAACAGTTGAGCATGACACTAAGGCAAAAATAGTGTTTAATGCTTGTTCGAAAATGCAAAGTGTAACCAATGGGCATAATACTTTGCATTCGCCGCAACCCAAGTTTTATTAACTTGAGTGAAAAGTGGCACCTCCATTCAATAAGCACTCATTCGAATGTCACACCTAGGACCGTGTTTTTCAATGGTGGTGCATGACATTGAGGCATAACGGTGTTTAATGCTTGATAGACCATGCAAATCATATCCGATGGGCACAATAATATGCATGTACCACAACCTAGGTGGTATTAAGTTTTGTGCATAGTGGTGTGCCCATTCAATAAGAACTTGATCGGATAACATACCTAGGAGTGTGTTTTTTTACGGATGTGCATCACACTTAGGCAAAAATGGAACTTAATGCTTGATCAAAACTGCGAAGCATATCGTACGAGCACAATACTTTTCATGCATCTCAACATAGGTGGTATTGACTTGCATGCAAAGTGGTGCACCCATCCCATAAGTACTTGTTCAGATACATCATAACACACTTGGGAGTGTGTTTTTTGACAATTGTGCATAACACTAGAGAAAAAACGGTGTATAATGCATGATCGACCGTGAAAAGCATAGTTGATGGGCAAAATACGTTGCATATGCCTCAGCCTATGTGGTATTGAGTTGCATGCAAAATGTCTCTCCCATACCATAAGTACTTCTTTAGATAACACACCTGGGAGTGCGCTTTTTGATGGTATTGCATAACACTAGGGGGAAAATGTTGTATAATGTGTGATTAAACATGAAAAGCATATCCTATGGGCATAATACTTTGCCTGCAGCTCAACCTAGGTGGTATTAACCTGTGTGCAAAGAGGCACACCCATCCGATAACTACTTGTTTCAAATTTTTTTTGATGGTTGTGCATGACACTAAGGCAAAAACGGTATTTAATGCTCGATTGACCATGCAAAGCATATCTGATGGGCACAATACTTTGCAAAGAGTATTATAGTTTTCTGCATCAAATTTTAAGTACATTCTTTTAATAAGTCTATTTTGAAAGTGATTTTTTATGGATTTATATTAATAATTCATGATTTTTTTAAAACGTGAATAGGATTGTTAAAAACAAGAAGTACAAAAGTAGGATTTAATCAAAGTTTTTGCATTAGTAGTGCACCATTATAAAGATAGGTTGTGAAATTTATTATGTGGAAATGATAGTGCCAAAAAGTGAACTTTTGATTCTTGAATGAGATTTTCATAAAGTAAACTTTTCATTTGGGAAGGATTTTTGGGATTAGTCCAAGGGTAGACATATGAGTACAAAATTAATGAAATAAGTGTTCTTTTCTAATTGTTCCTCAAAACTTTTAGTGTCAAAAACTACATCATCAAAGTCTGTGTCAAACTCAAATATATCATCTCGCTCCTTTAAGACATCAAAGGGGTTTGGGGAGTTTTAAGGATGACTCCTTTAATAGCCACTCCTTCTAAGAGCTTACCCTATCCTTTCCCCTCATTAAAATGTCAAATCTACCCACGAGGTCTTCCATAGAAGTGTCTCCCGATTGGACAATGGGTCCTTGAGAAATTTCATTGATCTCAAGAGGAACATTAATATTCCTTTCTTGATTATCTCCCTGGTATCTCTATTATTCCTTTTGCTAGCATTTTGAGGCTACTCATAAATGAAATGACCCATTCCTCCACATAGAAATCATGAATCCATAGACTGTTAGTAAATTAAACTTTTTGGAATCTTTTTTACTCCTTCCTCATCCTCTAGAAATTATACCTAGAAGCTCTTGTCTTCTAGCCCACACTTCTTGACCTTCAGAAATCATCAAGACCATCCCCCGGCTCCTTGTTGGCATGAAGTACTGAAAGCCCCATCAAAATACAAGACAAAAACTGTTGGTGGTGTCTTCCTTTCATCATTAATGTCCTCCTTATAATTCTTTTCTTCTCCTAGATCCTCCTGTCATATGAGCAAATCTGCCATAGTGGACCTAGTGGTATCTTTAGTGACAAAAGAGAAAGAGAACTCTTGAAGCTCTGACAACCATTTTGCAAATCTCCTCCCAAGATTAGGCTTGCAAACTAGATATGCTAATATAGATTGAGACATAACGAAGAAAAATGGTCAAGGTAATAAATAGGAGCAAAATTTTTTGACTGAAAATACCAAACAGAGAGCTTTTTGCTCCATTCCTTCATACCTTGTTTCCACCTCTATAAGTTGTCAGCTGGCATAATAGATGAGTTGCATTCTACCTGCCTCTCCCTTTTGTAGCAATACAATACCAACTAAATGCAAAGATACACTTGGATTTACATAAAAGTCTTGAGACCACAATCAGGGGGCTTCAATATTGGGCCCTTACTCATGGCCTCCTTAAGTTGCTGAAAACACTCTTGTTGCTCCACACCCCATTGGAAAGGAACTCCTTTTCTTATCAACAAGTTCATGGGATGCACTATCTCTGTGAAATGATCACAAAAGCATTGATAATACTTGCTCTTTCCTAGAATTTTGCAAACACCAGTGACACTCTTAGGACTTGGCAATGCCATGATTGCTTGAACCTTGTTAGGATCCATTTCCAAGCCTTCTTTAGACACAATATTCCCTAACAAGCCTACTTTGGTTTGAACCAAATGTCACTTGGTAGGATTTAGACACCCTTTTGCTTCATCAATCCTAGCTAAGGCAATCTTTAGCTTCTCCATGTGATCTATGCACTGAGAATAAATGTAAAAATCATCCAAAAACACCCTTATGAACTTTCCCAACAAGTAAGGCTCAAGCACTTGACTCATGAACCTTTGAAATGTAGCTGGTGCATTGCTCAACCCAAAAGGCATCACTCCGCAAGCAAAAACTCCCCAAGGTGTGAAAAATGATGTCTTCTTTTGATTTTCCTCTTGAATACGAGTTTGAAAGTACCTAGAATACCCATCACATATAGAATACATCTCATGCTCTACTACTTGGTCTAGTATTTCATCTTGGAATAGCAAAGGAAAATGATCCCTGTTAGTGCATGCATTCAAAGGATGAAAGTCCACACAAAATCGCCACTTATTTCCTTTCTTTGGTGTGACAAATACAGAAGATATCCATTATGAATCATCAACAGGAAAGATGAATCCTGCCTCAAGTAGCTGTGTTACCTCTTTCTTTAGTGCCTCAACTTGGATCACCCCTAATCGCCTTAAGCGTTGCACAACTGGCTTGCTTTCTAGATTAAACTCAATCTTGTGCTCCAGAAGAGGGATCGATCAAACCTATGAATAGCTTGCTGCAAAGAGATATGGGAAATCATCTAACATACCCAAGTACTAGAGTTTCTCACTACCTGATAGAGAATCACAAAGAAGATCTTCATTGCGTTGATGTCATTTAGTGTGCTCCACATCCTCCACATGAAGTGTCTCTACAGGATCTTCTTGTACCACCACCTTGTTCCCTCCTGACTCATCCCGAGAGCATCTCGATCAGCACCAAGACAAAGATCAAAGGCCACTCCTTCCACCTCACCCTCTGAGCTGGACTCCTCGGAGCTACACCATGTCTCTTCTTCTTCATCGGTTAAATCAGAGCTTGAACTCTCTGATGTTGAAGATTCCTCCTTGACAACTTCCTTTTTGTGACTTCTGATGTTGTAGCACACCTTCTTATCATTTTCCTCCAAAATCAATTCTCCAGTTTTCCACTTTTGAACAGGTTCACCTTGTGTAGCCAAGGCCTTCCCAAAATCAATGGATAGGCACATGCATCTAGCTTGGTAGGGATCACCTAAAAAGAAGTCGTGGCACAAATTCCACATACATCAACTTCTAGATTTTTCACAACTCCCAAGGTCTTTACCCTAGTGTTGTCAACCAATTTGATACAATAAGGAGAGGTAGTACTAGAGTATTTTAAATAAGCATCTATCATGGTCTTCTCACTCATGACATTAATCGATGCACCTCCTGTTGAGATATCAAGCTCTACCCTCGATATATCTCCTGGATGACTATCATTTATTGGAGCTCAAGAAAGCAAGCCAAGTTTGTGGTGTCCTGGTAAGAGGACCAGTGTTGCTTTCCTATTTCGAGTTTGGGAGCAAATCTCTACAAGTAGCACAGCCAGAAGTGCAGGAGTGCACTGTTTCAGATTGAGAGGCCCTTCGCGGTGTGGCGAGAGCGCAGTATATGCTGCGGGTAAGGGCAAAGCCCTTGGTGACTTTACTTTTTTGATTTGAGGCTGTTTCGGGGCCCGTTTTGAAGGCGGAAGTTCTTCGCAGGCACTCAGAAAAAGGCCCTGTTTTTCGTTGTGCGACCACTGCGCGCGGCTAGTCGGTGGAAAGGTGCCACAGAAATTGCATCGTATGCCTGTGTGCAGAGATATTGGGAGTTGCAGATTTATGCCTGTTGCCTGTTGATGCAAAATCATCACTAGGAAGTGATTGTGTGGTGAAATACCACTTTCGTCAGTGTTGCAGATCTGCCCCTGTGAGGCTTTTTGCAGAAGTTTTGCTATTTGCCCTTGTGAGGAATTTGCTGTGTTTACAGGTTGCTGTTGCAATTCGTGATTTGTAAAATGTCTGAGAATCTGTCTACCATTGTCAGTGAGAAGCTTGACAAGAACAACTTCCAAGCATGGAAGTTCAGGATGACAAACTTCCTTATGGGAAAGGGAGTTTGGGAGTACATTAGTGGTGAAACTGCAGAACCAGTTTTGGATGCTGCTCCCACTCCTGCTGAATTGAAGGCCTTTAAAGAATGGCATGAAAAAGCCAGAAAATGCCTGTATTGGCTGTCTGTTAGCATTTTAGATTCTATGATTGTGCATATACAGGATGTAGAGATGCCTGTAGAGACGCCTAAGGAGGCATGGGATACATTGGTGAAGCTGTATAGCACAAATACCAAAGCACGAAAGATGTAGCTAAAGCAGGAGTTGCACAATGTGCAAAGGAAAAATCTGAATATAAATGAGTATTCCTTGAAGGTGAAAGGCCTTGCAGATTCTCTTGCCTCCATTGGAGCACCTGTTGATGATGAGGACTTAGTGTCCGTGACCTTGAATGGTCTTGGGAAAGATTATGCACAGTTTCGGACATCCATTGGAGTCCGTGAAACATTTCCTGATTTTCAGGAACTTATTGCTCTCTTGCTGAGTGAAGAGCAAAGGAATGGTGGTTCAGCCACCTCAACTTCTCAAGAGACTGCTGTCTACTCGAATACAGGTAGAGGCAGGGGTAGAGGAAGAGGCCGTTTTGGTGGCCGTGCAGGAAATCAGAACCAACAGCAACAACAGGAAAACCAGTCCTATGGAGGAGGACGTGGTAGTTCTAGAGGCAGAGGGAGCCAAAGAGGCCGTGGTTCATGGCAAAGGAACCAGCAAGTAAATAGCAGCACAGAATGCTATTATTGTGGAAAGCCTGGACACAAGGAGAATACATGCTATAAAAAGCAGAATGACATCAAAAGTGGGAAGTTGCAGCAAAGCAACTATGCATCATCAAGTGGGCATGGTGACGACAGAAATGAGCACCTTTTTGTGATGCAGCATATGGTTAACTCCATGTCACGAGATGCTGCAGCTTGCAATGATGTTTGGTATGTTGATTCAGGTGCCTCTAACCACATGACCAGTCATGGTGAGTGGTTTCATGATGTTAAAAATTTGGATAAGCCAGGTTATGTTGAAACAAGTGATGATACTGCGCACCCAATTACGCAGGTTGGTAAAGTGCCATTGGCTATGCAGGATGGCAAAACGAAGTACTTGGCAGATGTACTTCATGTTCCAAAAATCACTAAGAACCTGGTTTCAGTTGGCCAGATGGTTGAGAAAGGTCTGCAGGTTAGATTTAATCCTGATGGATGCTTTGTTGAGGACTTGAAAAATAAGTGCCGCTTGGTTGCAAAAGGCAACAAAAATGGCAGAATGTTCACCTTGGATGTTGATATGCCTGAGGTGAAAGCTGCTATGTTTGCGCATGGGAGAGGTGTCATTGTAGATATTGAGATATGGCACAAGCGCATTGGGCACGTGAATATACAAAGGCTGAAATCTATGCAAACGAAAAACATTGTTGCAGGTTTGCCTAAATTCAGAGTTGAGGGAATGCAAAAGGTATGTGAAGCATGCCAAATGGGTAAGCAGACCAGACATGCATTTCCCAAAAATGCTAAGGTGAGCAGAAGACCTTTGGAAGTGATCCATTCAGATGTTTGGACAACCAAAGCTGCTTCTATTGGTGGATGCCATTATTATGTGACGTTTATTGATGACTACACTAGGAAGGTGTGGATTTATTTTATGAAGCACAAAAGTGAAGTGTTCAGCCATTTCAAGGCTTTTAAGGCCATGGTTGAAAAAGAGAAAGGTGTGCATATTAAAGTGCTAAGATCTGATGGAGGGGGAGAGTACTTTTCAGAAGAATTTTGTGAATATATGAAAGAACAGGGAATTCAAAGGAAGTACTCATGCAGGTCTACCCCTCAGCAGAATGGGGTTGCAGAAAGGAAGAACAGGCATATTGCAGAAGTAGGACGGGCGATCCTAAATGAGAAAAACATGCCTAATTATTTTTGGGCTGAAGCAGTAGCAATTGCTGTTTATATTATGAACAGAACCCCCACTGCAGCTGTCCATGGCATGACGCCTAAAGAAATGTATACAGGCCAAAAACCAGATATTTCTCACTTGAAGGTATTTGGTTGCATAGCTTATGTTCATGTTCCTGATGAGAAGAGAACAAAGCTAGATCCAAAGGCAGAAAAATGCATCTTTATTGGATATGCTCTGCACCAGAAAGGGTATCGCTGTTATAACCCTTCCACCCGCAAAATGCAAGTGAGCAGAGATGTTGTTTTTGATGAAATGAGCAGCTGGTATGCACCAACTGTTATGGTAGGAGATGCAGATGCAAGAAATGGGAATGCTGCAATAAATGCAGAGCAGCAATCTCAAGCCTTGAGTGGACCCAGAGAGTCCTCTACTAGTGGATCTAATGCATGGACAGGGAGATTGAGATCTAGTGAATCGTCACATGGCAGCCCTGATAGTGTTGTGCAGGTATCACATAAGGGAAAAGAAAAAGTAGACCATGCTCCAGTGTTTGATGTGTCTGCTGGTAGCTCTCATGTTGATGGAGAATCAAGCGGCTCTGAAATGAGCCTTGATGAGGAACTTGGGATTCCTTCTGTTGTTACACCTGGTGCAAGGAAAAGCAGGCATGATTTAAAGACTCCTGCAATTGATCCAGTTGTACGGAGGTCCACTCGTATTAAGTATCCAGTTGACAGGCTGAGATATGATGGGTATACAGCACATCACTATGCTTATATGGTCAAGGTTCTAGAGGAGCCAGAGCCCACATGTTTTGAGGATGCAGCAGGGCATAAAAATTGGGAAGCAGCTATGGATGAAGAGATGGCTGCCTTGGATGCAAACCACACTTGGGATTTGATGCCTTTGCCTCATGATAAGAAGGCTATTGGCTGCAAGTGGGTTTACAAAGTAAAGCACAATGCTGATGGGTCTGTTAGCAGGTACAAGGCAAGATTGGTTGCCAAAGGTTTTACGCAGACATATGGAATTGACTATGAGGAAACTTTCAGCCCAGTTGCAAGGATGGCAACCGTGAGAGCAGTAATTGCTATGGCTGCTGCAAAGGGATGGTCTTTGCATCAGATGGATGTGAAAAATGCCTTCTTGCATGGTGATTTGCAGGAAGAGGTTTATATGATGCAGCCAAAAGGTTATGAGGATAATTCACACCCCGATTTTGTATGCAGGTTGCACAAAGCCTTGTATGGCTTAAAACAGGCACCGAGGGCATGGTCAGACAAGATAGGGCAATATCTTGTCACTATTGGATTTCAGATTTCCAATTCAGATTTTTCACTTTATGTGAAAAGGACAAACAGAGGGATTGTGCTTATAGTCATCTATGTTGATGACTTGATTATTACAGGTGATAGTGATGCAGACATTAATGAAGTGAAGCTGCTGTTGAAGCAGAAATTTGAGATGAAGGATTTGGGAGAGCTGCGTTACTTCTTGGGCATTGAGGTTATTAGATCCCCGTGGCTGTTGCAAAGGCAATACGGTTTGGACATGCTGTCCAAATATGGGATGACAGGCTGTAAGCCTATCTCTGTTCCATTGGAGCAGAATGTGAAGCTCAATGCAGAGACAGGTGAGCTTCTTGAAGATATTACTATGTACATGCGCATAGTAGGTAGCTTGATTTACATGACTATAACCAGACCAGATTTGAGCTATGCTGTGGGGCTGGTAAGTCAGTTTATGCAGGCACCAAGGAAGCCACATTTGGATGCGGCTAGGCGCATATTGCGGTATGTGAAGTCCACATTGCATTATGGACTGTTTTATGAAGCTGGGTGTGCATTACAGGTACATGGATACACAGATGCTGACTGGGCTGGTAGTGTCTCAGACAGGAGATCTACTAGTGGTTTTATGTTTTCCCTTGGGAGTGGTGCCATCAGTTGGAGCAGCAAGAAGCAGCCAACAGTTGCCTTGTCGAGCACAGAGGCTGAGTACAGGGGTGCAGCAATGGCTGCATGTGAGGTAGCTTGGTTACGGAAGCTACTTGCAGATATGGGACAGTCAATTCATGCAGCAGTTGTCATTCATTGTGACAACATTAGCAGCATCATGCTTGCTAATAACCCAGTTTATCATGCTAGAACGAAGCACATTGAGGTGCATTATCACTTTGTGAGAGAGAAGGTTCTAGCTGGTGAGATTGATCTTGTCTATGTCAGCACTGAGGAGCAGGTGGCTGATATTTTTACGAAGGCATTGGGTACCGAGAAGCTTCGCAGATTTAGGAGCTTGCTTGGTGTACGTGAGATGGATTTGAGCTTGAGGGGGAGTGTTGAGATATCAAGCTCTACCCTCGATATATCTCCTGGATGTCACCACCTATGTTAGTTGTACTCGTGGTGTAGTTAGACTACCACGTATGTTTTTGGTTTGGGTTCACATATGAACCACGTATTCTAGGGTTTGACATATAGGGTATTTCCCTCTTCTATTGTATCGTTGTTGTGTGCAAAAGTGAAGAAAGGCTTCACCCTAAAACCTTGTGTCCTCTCTCTTTTGTGTGTTGTGAAGAAAGCTGAACTTGAGTCTCCTATCTCTCTCCCTTATTCTTTACACCTCCATCAATGTAAACATTAGAAATCACTTGACCATTAATTATCACATCAACCATAGCTACATCATCACCAACATCTATATCTACCTTTTTAATAATAGGAATGGTATTTTTCCTTTTTCTTCTTTGACACTCTTGTGCTTGCTAGTGTTCCCCATTCTTTCCATAGTTTTGGAGACAAGGCAAGTAATTGACCAAAGGTGATATGAGCTTCCTTTTCTTTAAGGTCGAACAACAAGTCATAGCTTCCAATGCCTTGTCCTAAAGGAAAGTCTGACTGGCTGATTCTCCTTCTAGATGCCTTCTTTTTCTTACTATGACATTCCTCTTCCTGATGTTTCTCATCTACTTCTTTCTTGCTTTCTTCTTCTTTTTTTGCTTTACCACGCTCCCATTTAGCCATCATTACCTCTCTTTCCTCATCTCTTGAAGAAGCTTCTAACAAGGATACTTGTTTTTCTTCTTTCTTTCTCAATATAGGACACTCGGGGTGATAGTGACCTTTTTCATTACATTCATTAGCAAGTGACCCCAATCTTATCTCGAGACCTATCCTCACTCTTTGGTGCTCTAGGTTGTCATGCATTAACCAAATGCAATCAAATCAGCAAACTCTGCCATCAATTAAGAGATATTGTGATCTAACTTAGAGGACTTTGGTACCTGAGAGTGCCCATTACCTCCACCTTAGAAGTTGAAGCTGTTGAAGACACAAAAGAGGATTCAATCTTTAGAGAAGCTTCTTTCTTGGTCACAATAATGCGAAGTTCCTCCACGTATGTTGTTGGATCTTTACTCATTACTTTTGAGCGAAGACGAGGATCCAAAGCGATAACAAATTTGCTCATCTTTAAGTGCTCCATCCTTACAAGACTTTGAGGGGCCGATGATTTAGATGCCACAGCTCGCAAAGCTGTCCTTTCACACTTAGTCCATAAAGTTTCATATCGAATTGCCAATGCAGAGCCCATCTCACCCTCTGCTTCAAAGCATTTGGCGACTCCACTGCCCTAAATCTCTGCTTCATTGTAGCCACCACTTGGTCCCAGTCATCCTTGGTAGAGTCCAGCAAGGCCAACTCAATGCTACACCTTCAAGAAAACTAGGCAAAATCTCTGCCTGATCCTTCATGGACCATCCAAAAAGCCGGCATCCTTGAACAAATCCCAAAGATAAGACTCCGAGTCTTCCTCTTGGGTCCCTCAAAACACTAGAATCTTCACCATGATGAAACACAAAAAGGAAACACCAAGGTCTAAATAATATCCCAAATAAGATCCAAACAAGATCCCACAGAGCCTTAGTATACCAATACCAACTTATTATGCATAACCACTTTTGAAAACCCTCCACAATGTGATCCTCACTAAAATCTTAAAATATAAGTGACCACCAACCAGCACCATGAAAACATTGTGTATATATGCATTCAAGAATCACCCTTATCATAATCGAAAGTGCACATAACAGCTTCAAGATATTGTACTCTTCATAGCAAAAGAAGTTGAAAGTGTTGAGATTCACCACTCCACTATTATAGTCAAAAACTACTCGAAGACTCAACTCTTCTTCACACCAGGCTGCCAATGCATGAAACAATCCCCAATCTATCATTGTGCCTACTGCCAAAGTTGTCGATTCACCAACATATTCAAGAGTGCAAACATATAGGATATGATCATGAGAATAACTTGAGCATCACCTTCACAATCTTCTATTTCTCTTAAACGGGCTGCAATCTCTTCTAACGGAGTTCTTCTAGGAATCTTCTTTATTACATCATGAAGCACATCCCTATACTAGGCATAACATGCGACCGAGACCATTTAGTAAGCTGGGATGAATCCAATACCAAACGTGCCCGACGTCTCCACCAAAAGATGTTGCATGAAGTTGGGGGTAATAAACCTCACACACCTCTTCACTTCCTACGGCTTTTAAACTGAGTGACAAAGATATTTATCATTGAGAAAGGGACATTAAAAAGAAGCTTTTATGCCAAGATACCATACCATAATTTCCTCCAAATGAGAATGAATATGGTAGCATAGCATAGGGAGAAGGAAAGGATCAGCAAAGGCCATAATCTCAGCAAGCCGGGGTCTGGGCCAAAGAGAAGAGCAATACATTGCTGAAAGATCTTGTGGCTCAACATGACAAGAATTGATATATATCAAGGAGTTTGAAGGGGCTGATTGGGTTGGATGGGATGTTCCAAGGAAACATTGCACCTCCTTCACAGATACCTTTACAATTAGCTCAAAACACTCTGCAAACTATCATTAGACACAGAGGCCTGAAACTTTCAATAGAGACATGATATCAAAGATTTAAATACATATAGAGATGAAGCTGGAGATGGGCTTTGCGCTGATATACATTTCATAAGAAACAGAGAAGCAATCAAAAATTTATGGGTAGTTTATTAGATGGGGGTAAAAACTATTATGAAAACATACTATCAGACACAGAGACTCATAACTTTTTGCTCTAGCATTTGATTTAAAATCTAATCATACAAAGACATGTGCCTCAAAGGGAGCTTTGCATTGATATATGTTTCATCAAAATTGGACTATTGAGCAAAAAGTTATGAGCAAAACACTAACAGGGGGTCAAATTGTCATAAAACCTACCCTCCACCCATGCTAATTTCACCTGAGCAGGATGCTCCCTCAAGATTGCCCCTTCATCAACGATCCACCACTCATAGATTTTGCGTAGAAGAGGGTAAGTAACTCCCTTGGTGGCTCGGGAAATGGATGGACCATGTGGGTGCAATGAGTGGCCAAATAGAAAAAACTTTTAAAGCTTTGAAAGAAAGAAAAGGGAAGAGAGACTCAAGAGAGGGAATATGAAGTGATCTTCATTGTCAATAGAGTGAAACTCCACTCCAATGCAACTCAAAATTCTACAAACACAAGGGAGAAGAAGAGGTTTCATATGTACAAGAGGGATTAGAAGCTCCAAGACTATTCATAGAGAGAGAATGAACTAGAGAGAAATGGACTCAAGAGTCTACATCAGAGAATATCTACTATGAGGGAGAGAAGGCTCATGGTCGGCACCATTCTAAGTCTACATGGTTAATCAACGCCGGGCTCGACCACTCGAAATCTTATAGGGCGTGATTTTGGAGGTGGCAGGCATATCATTCATGGTGTCCTTTGTGATGCTCAACATGAAGCTGCAACCCAAGAGTATAGCATCCTATTGGGTAGGTCTCGACCCTTCATATCCACATAGTCCCAGGCAAACACATCGAAAAATTCCCACAAGAGGGTAATCCATTCACTGCAGAATTCAGTCGTCCAACAAAGTGCTGACTTTGATTGGTTTAGATGCTCCATCCATGTCGAGATAAATCATATCTAGAGAATCTTCCTAAACTCATGTGACTTGGCTCATTCATTCTTTGAATTCCATCTTCGAATGAGGAGATCCCATATATCTAATTTTGCTGCTACTTGCTGGGGCTCAGTCTCGTTATTTGGAAAAGGGCTCGCCACCGCCTGCCAAAAAACTTTGATGCATGTAACTGTCTGTAATTCCTTCCACATCAATGGTGAAGATAGGAACCAACTCTGGATTTGCTTTGAGAAAGGCTTCCTCCTCATCATCCTCCAATCCATCTGCCATATTCACCATCTCGGCCAACACAAGTTGTACCACATCTGCCAAAAATGCCACCACTCCCATTGTGACATGCACTTTCTTCTTTCCTCTCTGTAGTGAAATGACGTTTTGATCCCAATTCTGCTTGACTTTTACTTGCCGCAACCAAGACCTACCCAATAGGATGCTATACTCTTGGGTTGCAGCTTCCATGTTGAGCATCACAAAGGACACTATGAATGATATGCCCGCCACCTCCAAAATCACACCCTGTAAGATTTCGAGTGGTCGAACCCGGCGTTGATCATGCAGACTAAGAATGGTGCCGACCATGAGCCTTCTCTCCCTCTAGTAGATATTCGCTGATGTAGACTCTTGAGTCCATCTCTCTCTAGTTCATTCTCTCTCTATGAATAGTCTTGGAGCTTTTGATCCCTCTTGTACATATGAAACCTCTTCTTCTCCCTTGTGTTTTATGACAGTTTGACCCCCTGTTAGTGTTTTGCTCATAACTTTTTGCTCAGTAATCTAATTTTGATGAAACGTATATCAATGCAAAGCTCCCTTTGAGGCACATGTCTCTGTATGATTAGATGCTAGAGCAAAAAGTTATGAGTCTCTGTGTCTGATAGTATGTTTTTATAATAGTTTTTACCCCATCTGGTAAACTACCCATAAATTTTTGGTTGCTTCTTTGTTTCTTACGAAATAGAGCTAAACAGGCTGCAATCTCTTCAACGGAGTTCTTCTAGACATCTTCTTCATCACATCAAAAAACACATGCCTATACTAGGAAGTGAAGAGGTGTGTGAGGTTTATTACCCCCAACTTCATGCAACATCTTTTGGTGGAGACGTTGGGTACGTTTGGTGTTGGATTCATCCTAGCTTACTAAATGGTCTCGGTCACATGTTATGCCTAGTATAGGCATGTGTTTTCTGATGTGATAAAGAAGATGCCTAGAAGAACTCTGTTAGAAGAGACTGCAGCCCGTTTAGATCTATTTCGTAAGAAACAAAGAAGCAACCAAAAATTTATGGGTAGTTTACTAGATGGGGGTAAAAACTATTATGAAAACATACTATTAGACACAGAGACTTATAACTTTTTGCTCTAGCATTTGATTTAAAATCTAATCATACAGATACATGCGCCTCAAAGGGCGCTTTGCATTGATATACGTCTCATCAAAATTAGACTATTGAGCAACAAGTTATGAGCAAAACACTAACAGGGGGTCAAACTGTCATAAAACCTACCCTCCACCCATGTTAATTTCGCTTGAGCAGGATGCTCCCTCAAGATTGCCCCTTCATCAACGATCCACCACTCATAGATTTTGTGTAGAAGAGGGTAAGTAACTCCCTTGGTGGCTTGGGAAATGGATGGACCATGTGGGTGCAATGAGCAGCCGAATAGAAAAAACTTTTAAAGCTTTGAAAGAAAGAAAAGGGAAGAGAGACTCAAGAGAGGGAATATGAAGTGATCTTCATTGTCAATAGAGTGACACTCCACTCCAATGCAACTCAAAATGCTACAAACACAAGGGAGAAGAAGAGGTTTCATATGTACAAGAGGGATTAGAAGCTCCAAGACTATTCATAGAGAGAGAATGAACTAGAGAGAGATGGACTCAAGAGTCTACATCAGAGAATATCTACTAGAGGGAGAGAAGGCTCATGGTCGGCACCATTCTTAGTCTGCATGGTTAATCAACGCCGGGCTTGACCACTCGAAATCTTATAGGGTGTGATTTTGGAGGTGGCGAGCATATCATTCATGGTGTCCTTTATGATGCTCAACATGGAAGCTACAACCCAAGAGTATAGCATCCTATTGGGTAGGTCTTGGTTGTGGCAAGCAAAATTCAAGAAAAATTGGGAGCAAAACGTAATTTCACTACAGAGAGGAAAGAAGAAAGTGCAGGTCACAATGGGAGTGGTGGCATTTTTGGCAGATGTGGTACAACTTGTGTTGGCCGAGATGGTGAATATAGCAGATGGATTGGAGGATGATGAGGAGGAAGCCTTTCTCAAAGCAAATCTAGAGTTGGTTCCTATCTTCACCATTGATGTGGAAGGAATTACAGACAGTTACATGCATCAAAGTTTTCTGGTAGGCGGTGGCCAGCCCTTTTCCAAATAAGGAGACTGAGCCCGAGCAAGTAGCAGCATAATTAGATATATGGGATCTCCTCATTCGAAGATGAAATTCAAAGAATGAATGAGCCGAATCACGTGAGTTTAGGAAGATTCTCTAGATATGATTTATCTCGACATGGATGGAGCATCTAAACCAATCAAAGTCAGCACTTTGTTGACGAATGAATTCCGCAGTGAATGGATTACCCTCTTGCGGGAATATTTCGATGTGTTTGCCTGGGACTATGTGGATATGAAGGGTTCAACCTCAAACCAAATGTGATGGCGACAAAGATACATAGGTATCATATGAATCTGCACGTGGCCAAGCAAGTGCATGAGAAACTGGAGCATTTGCTATGGGTGGGATTCATCGCACTGACTGATAATCTAGAGTGGATTTGCTTGATTGTCATTGTGCCAAAGAAAAATAAGAAGTTGTGGATTTGTGTCGACTACCGCAAGCTAAATGCAGCCACAGTACCTGATCCATTTCCCTTACCATACATGGATTCTATGCTAGACGAAGTGGCAGGGCATGAGATGTACTCCTTCTTGGATGGATATAGTGAATACAACCAAATCTAAATGGCTCGGAAGGACCAGCCCAAAACAATGTTCATCACATCATGGGGGGTCTATGTCTACACAATCATGTGGTTCAGATTGCGAAATGCTCCCTCGACTTTTCAGCAGGGGCAATGCACGAGATTTTTGGCTCCTATTTGACATATTTCATGCGGATTTTCTTGGATGACCTCAGTGTGTTTGGCACTTTTGCTGAGCACCTGGAGCATTTGGGGAAGTGTTTCCAATGATGCAGGGAAGTCTCCTTCAGTCTAAATCCTATGAAATGTGTGTTTGTAGTCTGCAGCGGCCGACTCCTAGGGCATGTGATCTCGTTGGAAGGAATTGCGGTAGATCCGGACAAAATGGTAGTAATTATGCAAGCCCTGGCACCAACAACACCTAAGGAGTGTTTGCAATTCTTGGGTCAAATTCGATGGCATGGCAGACATCTGGCTCACATGGGGATTCCCTTGAATGCATTGGCACATGTGGAACCGAAGGCATTTTTGTGGACCAGAGTGCGACCAAGCATACCAGCAACTAAAGATTTAGCTTTCCAAAGCACCGGTGCTACTATCTCTAGATTGGGAGAAGAATTTTCATGTATTTGTGGATGCCTTGGATAGAGCTATTGGGAGTATCTTGATGCAAGAAGATGCAAATAAATGGTATTGTCTAGTCTACTATGCAAGCCAATGGCTCTCAACGGTCGAAAATAATTATTTTGTCTTACGGAGTAAGAAGGACTGGCCATGATCTATTCTGTCAAGAAATTCTGGTATTATTTGTTGGGCCGACCTTTTGTATTCCATGTTGATCATTCGCATTGTTGTATTTGGTAAAGCAGCATTGAAGTATTATGGGCCCATTGGCACAATGCGTGTTGCTCTTGCAGGAATATGATTTTGATGTGATTCATCGCCTGGGCTCACAGCATGTGGTTGTAGATTACCTCTCCCGATTGGAGTTTGGAGAGCTACCAATGGGAATAGAGGACGAGTTTCCTAATGTGGAGCTAGTGATGATTTTTTTGGTAGATCTGATCATGGTGGAGGCAGAAGTCAGAACGACCATGGTCATGGTATGATGAGATGCTCTCATTCCTATCTACTAGCATCATGCCTAGGTACATGAATCAAGACCAGAGGAAACGCTTGGCATAGTGGAGCTGATCCTTTGAAGTAGTTCTAGGATAGTTATACTAGTGATAAAACTAGATCAATAAGACCTAGTAAAACCTTCTCCCACACATAGTGATAATGCACCTCAATGGGCTTTGTTCTAGCATGATAGACTAGTTTATTTGCCAAGTGTATATTGCTCATGTTGTCACAATAAATGACAACTGGCCCATGTGTAGACTGATGCACAAGTGATAGTGATGAAGATATCCTTCGTGTGAAAATGCTATTGAAGCAGAAGTTTGAGATGAAGGATTCATAAGAGCTACATTATTTCTTAGGCATTGAGGTGATTAGATCACCAAGTGGGATACGGCTCTTGCAGAGGCAGTATGGATTGGACATGATGTCCAAATATGGGATGACAGGCTATAAGCCTATTTCAGTTCCTTTGGAGTAGAATGTGAAGCTGAGCACCGATGCAGGTGAGCTTTTGGAAGACCCTACTATGTACAGACGCATAGTAGGAAGTTTGATTTATATTACTATTACCAGGCCAGTTGAGATATGCTGTTGGATTGGTAAGTCAATTTATGCAGGATCTAAGGAAACCGCATTTGGATGTGGCTAGATGTATACTCAGGTATGTGAAGTCCACATTGTAGTATGGACTATTTTATGAGACTGGGGTTCAAATACAATTGCATGGATACACTGATGCTGATTGGGCTGGTAGTATTTCTGATAGACGATCCACCAGTGGATATGTGTTCTCTTTTGGGAGTGTTGCAGCCACTTGGAGCGGCAAGAAATAGCCTACAGTTGCCTTGTCGAGCACATCATCAACATAAATGACAAGTAGCATAATACCTTTCTCTATTTTTCTCACATAAAGTGAGAAATTTACCTTGGAAATTTGAAAGCCAATAGTGACAAAATACTATCCTATCTTGTCAGACCATGCTCTAGGTACTTGCTTCAAGCCATACAAGGCTTTCTTTAACCTGCAAACAAACTCAAGATGAACAGCGTGAACATAACCTTGCGGCTGCTCCATAAAGATCTCTTCTTGCAAATCACCATGCAAGAAGGCATTCTTTACATCCATCTGATGTAAAGACCATCCCTTTGATGCAGCCATAGCAATGACTGCTCTTATGATTGCCATCCTTGCAACCGGACTAAATGTTTCTTCATAATCAATGCCATATGTCTATGCATACCCCTTGACAACTAAGCTTGCCTTGTATCTGTTCACAGAACCATCTGCATTGTGCTTCACCTTATAAACCCACTTACAGCCAATTGCATTCTTGTCTTTAGGCAAAGGCACCAATTCCCATGTAGCATTTGCTTCCAAGGCATCCATTTCTTCATCCATGGCTTTCTCCCATTTTTCTTTTCCCATGGCTTGCTCAAAAGAAGTGGGTTGTAGTTCCTATATCACTTTGACCATATAGGCATAGTGAATGGCTGTAAATCCATCATATTTCAGCCTATCCACAGGATACCTAGCTCTTGTAGACCTGTGCAAAATAGGCTCACTTCCAAGCGCTCTCAAAACATCCTTGGTCTTCCTTACTCTAGGTGTAACAACAGAAGGAATACCCAACTCATCATCAATGCTTTGTTTTGAGCCACTGGATTCGCCATCCACATAAGAGTGACTTGCATTCACATCAAACATGGGCTAATCTACCTTCTCTTTTCCTTTTCGTGATACCTGCATACCACTATCTGCATTGCTTTAAGGAGATTCTCCTAATCTCAGTCTGCTTATGCATGGTGAAGTATCTGAACCACTACTAGAGGGCACTACAGGTCCATTAATATTTTGTGATTGCTGCTGTGAATTCTGTGCAGCATTACCATTTTGTGCATCTACATCATGAATCACATTTACTGGTTTATACCAGCTGCTCATCTCATAAAAAACAACATCTCTACTCACTGTAAACTTACGAGTAGAAGGGTTATAGCATCTATACCCCTTTTACTGCAGAGAATAACCAATAAATGTGCACTTCTTAGCTTTTGGATCCAACTTGGACCTCAAATCATCTGGCACATGAACATAGGCAATGCAACCAAAAATTTTCAAATGAGAAATATTTGGTTTCCTACCAGTATACATCTCCTTTGGCGTCATGCCATGTATTGTTGTAGTGGGAGTCCTGTTCATTATGTAAACTACTGTAGCAACTACTTCAGCCCAATAATCATCTAGTAGGTCTTTTTCATTTAGCATGGCCCGAGATACCTCTCCAATAGGCCTATTTTTCCTTTCTACAAGTCCATTTTGATGTGGGGTATGACTGCATGAATATTGCTGCTTTATGCCATGCTCCTACAGGAACCTTGTAAACTCATCTGAGAGGTACTCTCCCCCTCCATCTAACCTTAGGCATTTTATTTGCAGGTCTGTTTCTTTTTCAACCATAGCTTTAAAAGCTTTGAAATGCCCAAACACATCACTTTTCTTTTTCATAAAATACACCCAAACGTTTCTACTGTAGTCATCAATAAAAGTGACAAAATAATGATAGCCTCCAATAGATGTAGCTTTAGTAGTCCACACATCAGAGTGGATTGATTCCAATGGCTTCTTACTCTCTTGAACATGTCTAGGAAATGGATTCCTTGCCTGTTTTCCAAATTGACAGGCTTCACATACCTTATGCATTTCTGCAACCTTGAATTCAGGCAATCTTGCAACAATATTTTGGGCATGCATTGATTTAAGTCATTGTACATTTACATGACCAATGTGTTTATGCCAGATATCAATATCTACAACTACACCGTCCCATGTGCAAACATTGCTGCACTCAATTCAGGCATGTCCGCATCCAATGTAAACATCCTACCCTTCTTCTTTCCTTTTGCTATCAAGCAACCGTTATTTTTCATATCCTCAACAAAGCATCCATGAGGATTAAATCTGACCTACAAGCTCTGCTCAACCATTTGACCAACAAAAACCAAGTTCTTGGTGATATTTAGACATGAAATACATCAGACAGGTATTTCTTTTTCCCATCCTGCATAGACAAAGGAATTTTACCAATCTGCACAATAGGATGTGCAGTATCATCACCAGTCTCAACAAATCCTAGTCTTTCCATTTTCCTTGCATCCTGCATCCATTTTGCATGACCTGTCATGTGGTTTGACGCACCTGAGTCAACATACCACACATCATTGCTTTCTTTTGCACTTGTCACAGAATTGGTCATGTGCTGCACCATAAACAGATGCTCATTTTTGTCATCACCCTGTCTACTAGAAGATGCATAATTCCCTTGCTACAATTTTCTATTCATAATGTCATTCTGCTTTTTATAGTTGTCTTTAGCCATATGACCCATTTTACCACAGTAGTGGCATTCAACATTGCTGTTTGCATTTTGGCCTTTCTGCCATCCACCATGACCTCTTTGGTTCCCTCTGCCTCTAGAGTTACCACATCCTCCTCCATGGGATTGGTTTTCTTGAGTTTGCTCCATATTTTGATTTCTACCACAGCCTCCAGATCGGGGCCTGCTCTACCTTTGCCTCTCCCTCTTCCAGCATTTGAGTAGAAGATAGTTTCTTTTAAAGTTCCTCCTGAAGAAGATGCACCACCATTTCTCTCCTCTTCAGAAATTAGAAGAGCAAACAACTCCTCAAAATCAGGAAATTTTTCACGGACGGCAATGGATGTCCAGAACTGTGCATAATCCTTTGCTAGAACATTCAAGGTCACAGAAACTAAATCATCATCTTCCACTGGCAACCCAATGGAAGCAAGTGCATCTGCAATTTTCTTCACCTTCATGTGGTAGTTATTGATGCTCATATTTTCTCTCTGCACATTGTGCAACTCCTGCTTGAGAGACCTGCTTGGTGTGTAGGAATTGGGATTGAGCTTGAGGGGGAGTGTTGAGATATCGAGTTCCACTCGTGATATGCCAGGGTGACCGTTGTGCATTTATGTCACCGACTTGTTAGCTGCAGATGCAGTTGGTACACTACCCATGAATAATAGCTAGATGACAGCTATCCTTATGTACTCTAGTTTGTGGCTCAGTTAGTATGCCACCTTAGTTAGCTGATGAGTTTGGTTTGAGACCCACATATAGCGTTCTTCTATTTCTTTGTACTAGAGTTCTTTTGGCTTACACAACTAAGAAGAGGAAAACTGTTTTCAACCTCCACCTTTGTGTGTATTCCCCCACTGTGTATGTGAGAAAGCCACAAGTGAGACTCCTTCCCTCTCTTCCACTATCTTCACATGTGCAAGGCAGTGACTTGTGGGCTGCGGGTGCATCGGGTGATATGCCTACCATACTGACTCACCTGGACTTGATGATGATCATGTGAAATATGGTGTTGATGGACATGGTGTTGCTGCATAGCATGTTAAAAGCCACGTAGAGCATGTGTCCAGCTTGTGCTTACCTTGGATGCCAGAGGTACATGGGCATTGTGACGAGTCCTTGCAGGATGGTCCTTTATCATGGGATAAGCGGGTTCTTGTGTGAGCGCCTTTGGTGCAGACACTTGCTCTTGTGAGTCGAGTGGCACCGTTAGAGATGGTATGATTGCAACTATCATTGAGGGTTCACTTTAGGGTTTGGAGGGAGGTTCTTGTGTAACACCCCTCATTGTAGGGGTCAGTTCTTTTGTTGCTCCCTCGTCACTGCCTTGAGCGATCTTCGTGTGTTGGGCTGTATGATAGGGCATGTTTGGGACTCTAGGGCTTGTTGGTTGTGGTTCGTTTGATGGTAGGGTCTTGTGGTTTTGCATACACGATCGACACATGTTCTTATGTTGCTACCTTCGGAACCCTACGGTTTGTGACTTAAACTTCGGCACCCAAATGACCTGCTTACTATTGTAACTATCTCGGTCCTCCAAGAGATTGGTGGTGACCCAGCATTTGGGGGGATGCTGTGGTTGGGGAGGTGGATTAGATCCTAGAGGCCGAAGTGCGGGATGGCATCATGTCCTTTTTCTTGGGATGGATGCCTTCAACAGAGACATCTACAGAGCGATTAGGGACTCCTGTGCTGCTTGGATTCTTCCTGGTCTTCGAATCCTATTGAAGTAGTGTTGAGCGCAGAGAATAGACTCTTGTACCTGCTGTTCATGGCTTTCCTGAGTGGGGAACAACAATGGTGGTGTAATGGGCAATTGCACCGGGTTGCCCCCATGGTTGGTCCTTTGCTCCTTTTGGGGTCAGACTCTTTTTGGAGGGTTGGTGTTTGGAGGCTTGGAGGTGGATGAAGCTTCAGGTCCACCCTCCCATAGAACTTCTTTATCATGGGCCGACCAAGGTGCAGTAGGAGCAAGACTTGGTTCACATAGCGGATTACCGCATTTCTACCACCATTCGTGAGGGAAGCTATCGTGGCTCGCTAGTCAATTGCACCGGGTTGCCCCCATGGTTGGTCCTTTGCTCCTTTTGGGGTCGGACTCTTTTTGGAGGGTTGGTGTTTGGAGGCTTGGAGGTGGATGAAGCTTTAGGTCCACCGTCCCATAGAACTTCTTTATCATGGGCCGACCAAGGTGCAGTAGAAGGAGCAAGACTTGGTTCACATAGCAGATTACCGCATTTCTACCACCATTCGTGAGGGAAGCTATCGTGGCTCGCTAGTCAATTTGATAGTTTGTGGTGGCGTAACACCAGGTCCTTCCCAATATGATATGTTCATCAGTTGCTTCTATGGGGAGAACATACAAGCATATTTCTACTGCTTGGCAAACAACCGTTAGACTTAAGTTCACAAAACCCAAGGTGCTTATGAGTTGGCCATTGATAGCCCTTACCAAAGTGACGGTGAGGTTTAGGGGTACCTGTAGATTTTCCCATACCTCACATGAGATGAAGTTGTGGCTAACTCCTCGATCCACGACTGCTCTGATGCGCATGCCCGGACCCTGTAGTTGAACATGCTGTTGAGATATCGAGCTCCACTCGTGACATGCCAGGGTGACTGTTGTGCATTTATGTCATCGACTTGTTAGCTGTAGATGCGGTGGTTGGTACATTGCCCATGAATAATAGCTATATGACAGCTATCCTTATGTACTCTAGTTTGTGGCTTAGTTAGTATGCCACCTTAGTTAGCTGAGTTTGGTTGAGACCCACATATAGGGTTCTTCTATTTCTTTGTACTAGAGTTCTTTTGGCTTTCATAACTAAGAAGAGGAAAACTTTTCAGCCTCCACCTTTGTGTGTATTCCCCCATTGTGTATGTGATAAAGCCACAAGTGAGACTCCTTTCCTCTCTCCCACTATCTTCACATGGTATCAGAGCCTGGTTCATGGTAAGGAGCTCAAGAAAGCAAACCAAGTTCGTGGTGTCCTGGTAAGAGGACCAGTGTTGCTTTCCTTTTTCGAGTTTGGGAGCAAATCTATGCAGGTAGCACAATCAAAAAGTGCAAGAGTGCATTGTCTCAGGTTGAGATGCCCTTCGTGGTGTGGCGAGAGGGAAATATATGCTGCGAACAAGGGCAAAGCCCTTGATAACTTTATTTTTTTGATTCGAGGCCATTTCGGGGCCCGTTTTGGAGGTGGAAGTTCTCTGCAAGCACTGAGAAAATAGCCCTGTTTTTGCAGCTCAAGCAGGAGTTGCACAATGTGAAGAGAAAAAATATGAGCATCAATGACTACCACATGAAGGTGAAGAAAATTGCAGATGCACTTGCTTCCATTGGGTCGCCAGTGGAAGATGATGATCTAGTTTCTGTGACCTTGAATGGTCTCGGAAAGTATTATGCACAGTTCTGGACATCCATTGCCGTCCATGAAAAATTTCGTGATTTTGAGGAGTTGTTTGTTCTTCTAATTTCTAAAGAGCAGACAAATGGTAGTGCATCTTCTTCAGGAGGAACTTCAAAAGAAACTGTCTTCTACTCAAATGCTGGAAGAGGTAGAGGTAGAGGTAGAGGAGGCCGATCTGGAGGCCATGGTAGAAATCAGAATATGCAGCAAACTCAAGAAAACCAGTCCTATGGAGGAGGACGTGGTAACTCTAGAGGCAGGGGGATCCAAAGAGGCCGTGGTGGATGATAGAGAGGTCAAAATGCAAACAACAATGTTGAATGCTACTATTGTGGTAAAATGGGTCATATGGCTAAAGACTGCTACAAAAAGCAGAATGACATTATGAATGGAAAATTGCAGCAAGGGAATTATGCATCTTCTAGTAGACAGGGTGATAACAGAAATGAGCATCTATTTATGGTGCAGCACATGACCAATTCTATGACAAGTGCAGAAGAAAGAAATGATGTGTGGTATGTTGACTCAGGAGTGTCAAACCACATGACAGGTCATGTAGAATGGATGCAGGATGCAAGGAAAATGGAAAGATTAGGATTTGTGGTGACTGGTGATGATACTGCACATCCTATTGTGCAGATTGGTAAAATTCCTTTGTCTATGCAGGATGGGAAAAAGAAATACTTGTATGATGTATTTCATGTCCCAAATATCACCAAGAACCTGGTTTTTATTGGTCAAATGGTTGAGCAGGGCTTGCAGCTCAGATTTAATCCTCATGGATGCTTTGTTGAGGATATGAAAAATAATGGTCACTTGATAGTAAAAGGAAAGAAGAAGGGCAGGATGTTTACATTGGATGTGGACATGCCTGAATTGAGTGCAGCAATGTTTGCACATGGGACTGGTGTAGTTGCAGATATTGATATCTGGCATAAACGCATTGGTCATGTTAATGTATAGTGACTTAAATTAATGCAGGCCCAAAACATTGTTGCAGGATTGCCTAAATTCAAGATTGCAGAAATGCATAAGGTATGTGAAGCTTGTCAATTTGGAAAACAGGCAAGGAAACCATTTCCTACGCATGTTCAAGAGAGTAAGAAGCCATTGGAATTAATCCACTCTGATGTGTGGACTACTAAAGCTGCATCTATTGGAGCCTGTCACTATTTTGTCACTTTTATTGATGACTACGGCAAAAACGTTTTGGTGCATTTATGAAAAAGAAAAGTGTAGTGTTTGGACATTTCAAAGCTTTTAAAGCTATGGCTGAAAAAGAAATAGGCCTGCAAATAAAATGCATAAGGTCAGATGGAGGGGGAGAGTACCTCTCAAATGAGTTTGCAAGGTTCCTACAGGAGCATGGCATAAAGCAGCAATATTCATGCAGTCATACCCCACAAAAAAATGGACTTGCAGAAAGGAAAAACAGGCATATTGAAGAGGTATCTCGGGCCATGCTGAATGAAAAATACCTCCCAGATTATTATTGGGCTGAAGCAATTGCTACAGTAGTTTACATAATGAACAGGACTCCCGCTGCAGCAATACATGGATTGACGCGAGAGGAGATGTATACTAGTATGAAACGAGATATTTCTCATTTGAAAATTTTCGGTTGCATTGCCTATGTTCATATGCTAGATGAGTTGAGGTCCAAGTTGGATCCAAAAGCTGAGAAGTGCATCTTTATTGGTTATTCTCTGCATCAGAAAGGGTATAGATGCTATAACCCTTCTACTCGTATGTTTACAATGAGTAAAGATGTTGTTTTTTATGAGATGAGCAGCTGGTATAAACCACTAAATGTGATGATTGATGTAGATGCACAAAATGGTAATGCTGCATAGAATTCACAACAGCAATCACAAAATATTAGTGGACCTGTAGTGTCCTCTAGCAGTGGTTCGCCATGGATAGGCAGAATAAGATCAGGAGAATCTCCTCAATGCAATGCAGATAGTGGTATGTAGGTATCACGAAAAGGAAAAGAGAAGGTAGATCAGCCCATGTTTGATGTGAATGCACGTCAATCTTATGTGAATGG
Source organism: Dipteris shenzhenensis (assembly GCF_047967505.1). NCBI lineage: Eukaryota > Viridiplantae > Streptophyta > Polypodiopsida > Gleicheniales > Dipteridaceae > Dipteris > Dipteris shenzhenensis. The sequence continues at coordinate 18,346,272 of NC_141620.1, forward strand.
TGAATCCAGTGGCTCAAAATAGAGCATTGATGATGAGTTGGGTATTCCTTTTTTTGTTACACCTGGAGTAAGGAAGACTAGGGATGTTTTGAGAGCACCTAGAACTGAGCCTACTTTGCATAGGTCTACCAGAGCTAGGTATCCTATGGATAGGCTGAAATATGATGGATTTATAGCCACTCACTATGCCTATATGGTCAAAGTGATACAGGAACCACAACCCATTTCCTTTGAGCAAGCCATGGGAAAAGAAAAATGGGAAAATGCCATGGATGAAGAAATGGATGCCTTGGAAGCAAATGCTACATGGGAATTGGTGCCTTTGCCTAAAGACAAGAATGCAATTGGTTGTAAGTGGGTTTATAAGGTCAAGCACAATGCAGATGGTTCTATGAACAGATATAAGGCAAGATTAGTTGTCAAGGGGTATGCACAGACACATGGCATGGATTATGAAGAAACATTCAGACCGGTTGTAAGGATGGCAACCGTAAGAGCAGTCATTGCTATGGTTGCATCAAAGGGATGGTCTTTACATCAGATGGATGTAAAGAATGCCTTCTTGCATGGTGATTTGCAAGAAGAGGTCTTTATGGAGCAACCACCAGGTTATGTTCATGCTAATCATCCTGAGTTTGTTTGCAGGTTGAAGAAAGCCTTGTATGGCTTGAAGCAAGCACCTAGAGCGTGGTCTGACAAGATAGGACAGTATCTTGTTACTATTGGCTTTTAGATTTCCAAGGCAGATTTTTCACTTTATGTGAGAAACAGAGAAAGGTATTATGCTGCTTGTTATTTACGTTGCTGATGTGATCATCACAGGTGATAGTGATGAAGATATCCTTCATGTGAAATGCTATTGAAGCAGAAGTTGGAGATGAAGGATTTGGGAGAGCTACGTTATTTCTTAGGCATTGAGGTGATTAGATCAGCAAGTGGGATACGGCTCTTGCAGAGGCAGTATGGATTGGACATGTTGTCCAAATATGGGATGACAGGTTGTAAGCCTATTTCAATTCCTTTGGAGCAAAATGTGAAGCTGAGCGCAAAAGCAGGTGAGCTTCTGGAAGACCCTACTATGTACAGGTGCATAGTAGGAAGTTTGATTTATATGACTATTACTAGGCCAGATTTGAGCTATGCTGTTGGATTGGTAAGTCAGTTTATGCAGGCTCCAAGGAAACTGCATTTGGATGTGGCTAGACGCATACTCAAGTATGTGAAGTCCACATTGTAGTATGGACTAGTTTATGAGGCTGGGGTTCAGATACAGCTGCATCGATACATTGATGCTGATTGGGCTGGTAGTGTTTTTGATAGACGATCTACCAGTGGATATGTGTTCTCTTTTGGGAGTGCTGCAGTCACTTGGAGCAGCAAGAAAGAGCCTATAGTTGCCTTGTCGAGCATAGAGGCTGAGTACAGGGGTGCAGCAATGGCTGCATGTGAGGTAGCTTGGTTGCATAAGCTACTCTATGATATGGAATAGTCTATAGATGGGCCAGCTGTCATTTATTATGACAACATGAGCAGTATACACTTGGCAAATAACCCATTCTATCATGCTAGAACAAAGCGCATTGAGGTACATTATCACTATGTGCGAGAGAAGTTTTATTAGGTCTTATTGATCTAGTTTATGGCAGCACAGAGGATCAGGTAGCTGACATATTCACAAAGGCATTGGGCACAGAGAAGCTGCGCAAGTTTAGAGACCTGCTTGAAGTGCGGGAATTGGGATTGAGCTCGAGGGGGAGTGTTGAGATATCGAGCTCCACTCGTGACATGCCAGGGTGACCGTTGTGCATTTATGTCACCGACTTGCTAGAGCTACAGATGCGATTGGTACACCGCCCATGAATAATAGCAGTATGACAGCTATCCTTATGTACTCTAGTTCGTGGCTCAGTTAGTATACCACCTTAGTTAGCTGAGTTTGATTGAGACCCACATATAGGGTTCTTCTATTTCTTTGTACTAGAGTTCTTTTGGCTTTCATAACTAAGAAGAGGAAAACTATTTTCAGCCTCCCTCTTTGTGTGTATTTCCCCATTATGTATGTGAGAAAGCCACAAGTGAGACTCCTTCCATCTCTCCCACTATCTTCACACATGCAACCTAGCTGGTTCTATCGTTAGTTCATCCATTAGTCCTCGGTGTTCAAATGTTGCCTTAAGCAATGCCATTTAATTATGCTATCTGAGCTTGGTGTTATGTGCTCTGACTTCTTCGATGGCCTGGCGTTTCATTGTGGCATAGTCTTGAGTTGTTTTTCTCTATAGAGGTCTTGAAGGGTAGGCAATGTGAGTTGCCCATAGTATCTCTTTAATTTGCTCCTATTAAAATACCCATCCATTTCTATTCCATCAAGGGTGGCTATTCGGCACGCCCATTGTGGGGTGATTTCCACCATATAGTAGGGACCCATACCTCAATACTTGAGCTTGCGCTTGGTATTTCGGATGTTGTAGAGGAGTGCCGGATCACCTTCTATAAGATCTTTGTTCTTGAGGATGCGGTTGAACCACTTTTTGCATTGGGCCTTCTCCACTTGGAGGCAGTAGGCTGCACGCAACCTTGTCTCATCTAGCTTTTCAAGGTTAATTAAGTGTTCTGCCAATGCATTCTTCATGAGCCTTTCTTTGACTGTAATGCGGAGGCTAGGCACTACATACTCCATTGGTTTCACCACCTCCACCCCAAAGGCTAGGCTAAAGAGTGTGCAATTCGTGGCCACCTTGTAGGATGTTCTATAGGCCCATAAGGCTGCAATGAGCTTATGCTCCTAGTTGGTACGATTGGCCTCTACTGTGCAAGTTATGATCTTACAACAAGTTTTATTAGAGCTCTCAGCCAAGCCATTTGCCCTAGGATAGTATGACATTAACTTCCTATGATCATGAATTCACTAGTCAGGATTGCTATCATTTCGTTGAGGAAATGAGTTCCTTGGTCATTGACTAGCTCTAAGGGACATCCGAACTATGTGATAACTTACTCATATAAGAATTTAGTGATGGATCTCATGTCTGCCTTCATGGTGGCTCTCCCTTCTACCTACTTGTGAAGTAATCTGTGGCCAAGATGATGTATCTGGCCCCGGTTCCTTTAGCTACTGGACTTATGGGTCCAATAAAATTGATGCCCCATTTCTCAAAGGGTTGATGGGTTAATATTTTGGTTAAGGGCATCATGTCCACCTTATGTGGGATTTGCACACACTGGTAGGGGTCGTAGCACTTGATAAATTTGGCTGGGTCTCCGAAGAGAGTCGGCCACGAACGGCCAGCCTGGAGCACTTTACGTGTGTAACATCAGCAGGGCAAAATGACCTCCTGCAATCCTAGAGTGGCAATCCTAGAGTGGGCTTCCATGAGCACCTCGATGTATTCGTGCTCACACACATATCTACGCATGATTTTGTCTTTGCCCATGTGGTATAGTTGACCTGCAATTAGTTGATATGACACTGCATCCTGAATGAGTTTGTGGGATCTGTCTTTCTTGAGAGCTTAGCCCAGGGGTAGGATGTTGGCCAAGTAGTGACCGATGTCGATGGCCCATTCAGGTATGATGTCGATGAGAAAGAGGGAAGCGTTAGGAAGGTCAATCATTCAGGTATGATGTCGATGAGAAAGAGGGAAGCGTTAGGGAGGTCATCTTCGACTCTCATCAAGGCTTCACCATTTGGGATCCTCAACAGGTTGTCGGCCAGGACATGGGTCTTCCCCTTACATACAATGACTGTGGAGGAAAACTCCAAGAGCATTAGCATCTGCTTGGTGATGCATCCCGTCATGCATGGCTTGTTGACCAAGTATAACAATGCTTGGTGGTCCACAAAGAAGGCAAACTTGTTGGCCAACAAGTAATGCATGAACTTCTTGATTGCATAGACCATGGCCAGATGCTCCCTCTTAGTTGTTGTAGTTGTTGTGTAGTTGACCTCGGCCTCTTTCAGTTGTGTTGATGACTCACAAAGTACACCGAGTAGTCCAGGTTATGCTCTGCTGGTTGGGCTAGCACACACTCAATAGCAAAGTTGGAAGCATCTATGTGAACATGGAATATTAGATCCCAGTCAGGTGCTCTCAACATCATTGCAGTGGCTAGGGCTAGTTTGAGGGTTTCGAAGGATTTGGCATTCCTCAGTCCACTCAAAGGATACTAGTAGCTTGTATAATGGGCGGCTATGTTTGCGTAGAACAAGATGAATCTTCTATAGTAGCCCATGTGGCCAGTAAATCGCTATCCTCTTTTGGTGTTGGTGGGGGGTGGTAATTCCAAGATGAGTTTTATTTTGTTGTGGTCCATGGAGATTCCATTTTGGGACACTATGTGGCCGAGAATTACGCCATGTTTGACCCAAAATTGGCACTTAAGAGGATTCAGGGATATGTGGTACAATTAGGACTTTTCTAGGATGAGTCTTGGGTATTTCAGGTGATCATCCCATGTCCATTCGTTTGTAGGTGCGCAAGTCCATTTGCATGATTTGTTCCTTGTGCCACAAATAGATGTTATTGGTACACCATTGTGTATGAGCTTGGACATTCATAAGAAGGGTCTCCCTAGGATAGCCTCATATCCTGACTACTGGGCAAAATCCATGACTATGAACCTGATGGGGTACATGAATTTGAATACTTTAATGTTAATTCCAGTAAGGACTCCCAAGGGTTCTGTAGTTCCACCATTGGCCAACTTCACCACCAGATGGGTTTGCTCGAGTGCAGGTTTTCCCCACTTTACCCAACATTTTTTGGTACAGACACTCACTCCCGCTCCCCCATCCAAGATGGAATCAACCTTTTGGTCTCGATAGGTTATGGGGATAGCTGTGTACATGTCATCACCCTCAAAGTATTGGCCTAGCTTATTGATAGGAACCTTGTGTAAGTTTTTCCCCTCCTTTGGTGACGATTGGTTGGCCTTAGGGGGGCTAGCATAGCTTGGGGGCAGGAATTGTCTGTTCATCTAGTTGGATAGGTCTCGCCAAAGGATGGGATTCCCTCTCAATAAGGAGGCAATCGGCATTTTTACCTCAATTTAGAGGAAGGCGGCCAACCCCGCACTACGCTAGGTTCTTGTGAAGACTCTCCTCCCACTGATAGCAGGTCCTCAAAACTGTAAAGGTTTCCTTCTTCTTGTAGGTTTTGCAATACTAGGTCCTCTTGGAACATTTTTTGCATTAGATCTAGAGCCCCTAACTTATCAAAGCTGAAACGTTCCTCTTCTTCCACCCTTCTGGCAGCTTGAGCACCTTTGCTGCTCGGTGGCCAGTCAGGTGGGCTGGATGAATGGTATCGGACCCTCTACTTGCCTTGAGTTGATGCTCGAACTTTTCCTTGGCAGTCCCATACCAAGTTTTGAGCCTCTATTACATATTGTTTCTCTAGGACTGGGTCAGGATAGGTTTCCTTATAGGAGGGCGGGGGTGCTAGGTCTTGGGCTTACACTAGCTTGTTTACACCTGAGCTCAGAGGTACTTCTAGATCACCTTGGGTGGAAGCATGTTCGGAGGCAGAGGAGGTGGCGAGGGTGGCTGTCTCCTTATCAGTCTTGGATGAGCACCTAGCCAGACCCATCACCTACCCACATGGTCTTCTTGGACCAGGTCTGTGGATGTTGAGGAGCCTCAGTGCCTTGCAGTAAGGCCCCTTTGTTCTTCCTTGCATGTTTCCTCATTTCCCTACCTATGGCTTTGGCTTGCATCCTTGTGATGACTTTTAAGGGTATTGTGGCCACCTAGCCTTGTTCGATACTGAGCAAGTTAAGGCTGGTGCTCTTAGGCATGATGACTAGGGTTGTCAGTCTTCTCAAGGGACAATTGAATAGATGCTTGATTTTGCACCTAGCACACAATGGTGTAGGGCCTATCATGGGAGGAACGGCTGGGATAAGATCTCTATAGGGGTAGTCCTTCAAGAAATGTGGCCTCGGACACTTGAAGCATGACACCAGAGGGCCTTCGAGCCTTCGAGCGACATACTTTAGGTCTCTAGCCCTTGAGTTCAAGGGAGCGGTTTGGAACACGGGGACTTGCTGATCCTCTTACAGGAGGTAGTGACTTAGGGTCCACTTCCTTCCTTGTAGGGGTAGTAGTCGAGGGGTCCATGGTTTGGATCCGTCTCCTCCCAATCATTGGGCACTTCCTCTACCAATATTTGATTAACCAGAGCTATACGAGGTAGTGGAGGTTGAGGGCCCAGTATGGGTGGCAGTAACAGATCCTATTGGGCCTTGTATTGGCTTGAACTAGCCAAAGGGGTGCCTTGTGCATTCATAGGATTAGGTGGAGCCATCAGGGCTAATGGGGGTCTTGTTTGATACATGGGTTGGGGTAGGGACCTCAAAAATTGGCATTGGGAGGTATCGTGGTTTCCCCATCTATGATAGTGTGCATAGTAGAGGGTTGGCCTTGCCCTCAGACGAGGACACTCATTGTAGGGATGGTTGCCGTTGCATACCCCACACGAGTTGTCTCTCCGTGGAAACAAGTGGGGGTTGTTTGGTGCCTCCTTGGAGGTTCCTTACCTCCACTGTTGGCCTAACTGATTCAACAAATTTGAGGCCAGCTCACTCATATCCAAGCTCTTATGCTCGTTGGTCTCCTTCTTGATCGTCTCCACACTGGAACACCTGACTGATGGTGCTACTTTTGATGGGGTCAGGGTTTTATCCAAATTAGCCTTGTCCATCATATTATCGCTTATATGGATAGACACCTTGCTGCATAGTTTGAAGGAGGTAGGATTCATAACCATCAGGTGGTCATGCAGCTTCGGGTCTGCGAATGCGATTAGGAAGTGGGGCAATAATCGTTCGTCGCTCATCCGCTCGTATGGTTTGCAATGGGAATTGAGGTGCTTGATTCTGGCTATGTAATCTCGAAGGGATTCCTTGTCATTCTGCTCCACCTCATACAATTGGTTAATCAGGCTCCATTTATGTCCACTGGGGGCGAACCCCACAATGAAGGCTTTTCTTAGCGTCTCCTAGTTGACCTTTTCTTTTGGGGTGAAAGCCCTATACCATTGTCCTGCTTTGCCATCCAAGCTAAGACCAAATGCATTAGCCATTTCTAGATCTATGGGAGCTCCAAAGGCTTCATATATCTGCTCAAATCGCTCCATATGGGAGATCGAGTCTCCTTCCCCAAGGAATTTGGTCATTAACTTGGAGATGGCTATGGGTCGCCTCCTGGAGGGATTCATGATCCCTGTAGGAAACACTGGAGTGCATGGAGGTGGTGTGGCCCCCTTTCCATGGAATGGGTGATAGGGTGGAACTTGTGGGGCCACATAGTTGTCAAAAGTCAATGGCACAGGGATTGGTTGGGGGCTCATAAGACACCCCTCCTTGAGAGCCTCTCGCATCTCCTCGGTTGGGGTCTTGTCCTCGGAAGTCCCTTATCCATGGATCTTCATCATCCATGCATTCCCACTAAGGGTGCCTTGCAAAGGAGGAGGAAGCTAGGTCCACAAAGGTGGTTTCAATCCCTATCTGCATTTCAAAAGCTGGTTGTTGCTGACCTTCCCTTCCCACTCACATACCAGCGAAGGGGTCCTCCATGTCTGCCGACTCTGTTTGGCCTAAATGTGCAGGTAGATTATGTGCAAATGCAAAAGCATACCTCCATTCCTCAACAGTGGTGCAAAAAATGTGTAGTCTCGATGGTGACTCATGTGTCGTGGGGATGTTGAAGGGATGCCATTGGAGCCTCCACTCCAAGCTACTTCCTTTTGAGAGAAATGCAAGCATGAGCCATCCACTTGTGTCATGCAAGCAACTTCCAGATTGTCCCAGTGTGTTTCCACGAGAGAAAGAGGGAAAGGGGAGAGGGAAGAAGAGAGAGGGGAAGGGAGGGAGAAGGAGAAGGGGAAGAGGAAGAGTGAAGGGGGATGGAGTGGCAAACATGAGGGCACTACAAAGGAGACAAGATAACACCCAAAGACACTCTTGAAGAGAAGAGGGATCTTGTATTTGAAACTTGTGCATACAACAATGAAGACCAAAGTCAACCATTTGGTCTTTTATACAAGTCACCTTTTGAAGGGAGGGCCAACACTTTTCCTTTTAGCACTCTCCCTTTCTTTACATTAAAAGGCTCTTGGGCCCGTAGGGTGCCAAGGAATCTCTCCCAACTATTGGAAATAACACTTGTGTTAACCATATAAGAGTGCTTGGGGCAAGCCTAGCGTAAGGAAGTGCTCCTAATTGGCTCCCAAATAGCGCTCATGTTAGTCTCGTGCCTCCAAGCCCTAAGCTGTTTGGGGCTCAAACCCCCTATGTGAGGCTCAAAACTTGGAGTGGCGAGGCCGATCTTGAGCTACTTGTGGCTTGACCCCCGTGAGGCAATTAACCATACTAGCCACATTTTGTGGCAATTTGCAAGCTGGAACTTATAACTTGTGACTGTTGGGTGTATTTGGGGCTCAAACGCTCTAAGCTTGTACTATACTCCTTCCATGGTTGCAATTGTTGAAGTAAATCATGAAGCCTAATCACCTCTAATAACTGGTGACCCTGCATTTAGAGACTGTACTCCGTGGAAGTTAACACAGGTTCTTGTGGATCGACTCCATTTTTAGGAGTAGGTTCTTGTGGGTTGACTACTATGGAGTTGGATTGAATGCTATACTAAAGGAATGGTCTTGTATTTCCTCATGGGAAAGCACATCAAGGTCTTGAACTATTGTTGCCTTGCCCTATTTTGACCTTGTAGTAGGTTCTTGTGTTATCGCTACCGTTTTAGGAGAAGGTTCTTATGTAGCTAATGCTAGTGTGTTCTTGGTTGTTGATGTTGAAGCTCAAACTTTTAGGGTCTCCACTTTGATTTTTTTTTTGTGGTTTTGCTCTAGAGGCGTGTAGTTGATCGTGATGTAGGAATGAGAAGGTGAGCTATCATGTTGATGATGCTTAGGGATCCAAATTTGAGTATTGCCATTGTAATGTCTTCTTGATCCCAACTTTCTTGTACCTTTGTTGATTACAGTCTCTCACATGTTCAAACTTCATTGGATCACCATAATAAAGTGTTATATGTTCTTTGTAGCAAATGTGAGTAGGAGTGCAATGTCTCTGAGATCTTTTGTTTTTGTTGATCCCAAGTTGCTTCTGAAAAGTTGTCAGTGAGGATAATTCCTCATTCACATTGGAAGTTTCTTGTGTGACTTCCATTGTGTCTGGCATGGTTGGTGTGACAGGTTCTTGAGTAGTTGTCATGAAGCTTGATGCCAAATTTCTCACTAAGGAAGGTTCTTATTAGCTTCCAAAGTAGTAAAGTCCAATCTTTTCATGGCAGGTTCTTGTGTGACTCTCTCTTAATAAGTTATTGTGTAACTACCATTTGCCCTGAGGATGATGCAGTGAATTCAAAGGCATTTTGGTAGACTAATGTGGGTTCTTGTGTTACTCTCTCTTTTTTTGAAACAAGTTCTTGTGTAACTACTCAAGAGGAGGTAGAGGATGTTATTTGTGTATCATCCTCCTTTTTTGGCATTTTTCCCTTGTCCTTACGAGCAAGTTCTTGTGGTTCTACCTTTTTCTAGGCATGTTCTTATGGTTCTCTCCAATATTTACCGTGACTATTCATAATAGATAGGCTTGATTCTGATGGCTTCCTCTCATTTGTTGCTAATGACAATTTAAAGGCTTTGGCCTCCAGTATTTTGTGTTCTCTTTATTGAGCACATTCTCATTGTTGCTTGAAGATGATTGAGGTGACCTTGTTACACCTAGTACCTTGGGTACCCAACTATAAGTGTTTCCAAGGTAATATCTCTGGGTCTCTATGTTGAGATATCGAGCTCCACTTGTGATATGCTAGGGTGACCGTTGTGCATTTATGTCACCGACTTGTTAGCTGTAGATGCGGTTGGTACACCGCCCACGAATAATAGCTGTGGATGACAGCTATCCTTATGTACTCTAGTTCGTGGCTCAGTTAGTATGCCACCTTAGTTAGTTGAGTTTGGTTTGAGACCCACATATAGGGTTCTTCTATTTCTTTGTACTAGAGTTCTTTTGGCTTACACAACTAAGAAGAGGAAAACTGTTTTTAGCCTCCACCTTTGTGTGTATTCCCCCATTGTGTATGTGAGAAAACTGCAAGTGAGACTCCTTCCTTCTCTCCCACTATCTTCACATGGTATCAGAGCCTGGTTCATGGTAAGGAGCTCAAGAAAGAAAACCAAGTTCGCGGTGTCCTGGTAAGAGGACCAGTGTTGCTTTCCTTTTTCGAGTTTGGGAGAAAATCTCAGCAGGTAGCACAACTGGAAGTGCAAGAGTGCACTGTCTCAGATTGAGACACCCTTCGTGGTGTGGCGAGAGGGCAGTATATGCTATGGGATATGGTGAAGCCTTTGGTGACTTTATTTTTCTGATTTGAGGCCATTTTGGGGCCCATTTTGAAGGCGGAAGTTCTTTGCAGGCACTCAGAAAAAGGCCCTGTTTTTGCTATGCGACCACTCCTCTACAGGTCGGTGAAAAGTTGCCATAGAAATTGCATCGTATGCCTGTGCGCAGAGATATTGGGAGTTGCAGAATCATCCTTGTTGCCTGTTGATGTAAAATCGTCACTAGGAAGTGATGGTCAAATACCACTTTCGTCAGTTTTGCAGATCTGCCCGTGTGAGGCAAAAGCTGTGTTTTTTGCAGTGACAGAATATTTTGTAGTGTTCTATAATGGCGTCTGATTCTCTTTCACAAATTGTCACTAAAAAGCTTGACAAGAACAACTTCCAAGCATGGAAGTTTAGAATGACGAATTTCCTTATGGGAAAAGGCTATTGGGAGTTCATTACAGGAAATGAAGAAGAACCAGTTCTTCCTAATGTTCCCAATCAGCAGGAAATGCAGGCATTTAAAGGATGGCATGAGAGAGCCAGAAAAGTTATGTACTGGCTTTCTATCAATATTTCGGATTCTATGATTGTGCATATTCAGGATGCAAGTACGCCAAAGGAGGCATGGGATACTTTGGCAAAAATGTACATCACAAATACACAAGCCAGGAAAATGCAGCTCAAGGGTATGAAACTTGAGATTGAAGAGGGTTTGGGTGGCAACCCCCTCTTTCAAGTTGAATTTCATGCTTTGGAGAGCAGAATAAATGTGGATTGGCTGACTAGTCATCTCTTTACTGATTAGTGACTTAATCAGCAAATTAAAGGTGGATTGGCTGACTAGTCATCTCTTTAGAGATGTTACAGATTATAGAGGTTTTGTTTAGTTGACGGGAAAGCCCTTTACCAAGATGAACCTTAAGGACTTCAAAGAGAGTTCAAGACTCTTTGTTGCGGCTTTGCCAAGTGGTGCCAGTGGAAATTCCATGCCCTGCTTGTTGCACAATGTGCAGAGAGAAAATATGAGCATCAATGACTACCACATGAAGGTGAAGAAAATTGCAGATGCACTTGCTTCCATTGAGTCGCCAGTGGAAGATGATGATCTAGTTTCTTTGACCTTGAATGGTCTAGGAAAGGATTATGCATAGTTTTGGACATCCATTGCCATCCATGAAAAATTTCCTAATTTTGAGGAGTTGTTTGCTCTTCTAATTTCTGAAGAGCAGAGAAACGGTGGTGCATCTTCTTCAGGAGGAACTTCAAAAGAAATTGTCTTCTACTCAAATGCTAGAAGAGGTAGAGGCAGAGGTAGAGGAGGTATGGCTGATCTGGAGGCCGTGGTAGAACTCAAAATATGCAGCAAACTCAAGAAAACCAGTCCTATGGAGGAGGACGTGGTAACTCTAGAGGCAGGGGGATCCAAAGAGGTCGTGGTGGATGGCAAAGAGGTCAAAATGCACACCGCAATGTTGAATGCTACTATTGTGGTAAAATGGGTCATATGGCTAAAGACTGCTACAAAAAGTAGAATGACATCATGAATGGAAAATTGCAGCAAGGGAATTATGCATCTTCTAGTAGACAAGGTGATGACAGAAATGAGCATCCGTTTATGGTGCAGCACATGACCAATTCTGTGACAAGTGCAGAAGAAAGAAATGATGTATGGTATGTTGACTCAGGTGCGTCAAACCACATGACAAGTCATGTAGAATGAATGCAGGATGCAAGGAAAATGGAAAGACCAGGATTTGTGGAGACTGGTGACGATACTGCACATCCTATTGTGCAGATTGGTAAACTTCCTTTGTCTATGCAAGATGGAAAAAAGAAATACCTGTCTGATGTATTTCATGTCCCGAACATCACCAAGAGCCTAGTTTCTGTTGGTCAAATGGTTGAGTAGGGCTTGTAGGTCAAATTTAATCCTCATGGATGCTTTGTTGAGGATATGAAAAATAATGGTCACTTGATAGTAAAAGGAAAGAAGAAGGGCAGGATGTTTACATTGGATGCAGACATGCCTGAATTGAGTGCAACAATGTTTGCACATGGGACTGATGTAGTTGCAGATATTGATATCTGGCATAAACGCATTGGTCATGTTAATGTACAACGACTTAAATCATTGCAGGCCCAAAATATTATTACAGGATTGCCTAAATTCAAGGTTGCAGAAATGCATAAGGTATGTGAAGCCTATCATTTTAGAAAATAGGCAAAAGGAAACCATTTCCTAGACATGTTCAAGAGAGTAAGAAGCCATTGGAATTAATCCACTCTGATGTGGGAACTACTAAGGCTGCATCTATTGGAGGGTGTCATTATTTTGTCACTTTTATTGATGACTACAACAGAAAAGTTTGGGTGTATTTTATGAAAAACAAAAGTGAAGTGTTTGGGCACTTCAAAGCTTTTAAAGCTATGGTTGAAAAAGAAACAGGCTTGCAAATAAAATGCCTACGGTCAGATGGAGGGGGAGAGTACCTCTCAAATGAGTTTGCAAGGTTCATGCAGGAGCATGGCATAAAGCAGCAATATTCATGTAGTCATACCCCACGGCAAAATGGACTTGCAGAAAGGAAAAACAGGCATATTGGAGAGGTTTCTCGGGCTATGCTAAATGAAAAAGACCTACCAGATTACTAATGGGTTGAAGCAGTTGCTATAGCAGTTTACATAATGAACAGGACTCCCACTGCAGCAATACATGGCATGATGCCAGAGGAGATGTATACTGGTAGGAAACTAGATATTTCTCATTTGAAAATTTTTGGTTGCATTGCCTATGTTCATGTGCCAGATGAGTTGAGGACCAAGTTGGATCCAAAAGCTGAGAAGTGCATCTTTATTGGTTATTCTCTGCAGCAGAAAGGGTATAGATGCTATAACCCTTCTACCCGTAAGTTTACAGTGAGCAGAGATGTTGTTTTTGATGAGATGAGAAGCTGGTATAAACCAGTAAATGTGATGATTGGTGTAGATGCACGAAATGGTAATGCTGCACAGAATTCACAGCAGCAATCACAAAATATTAGTGGACCTGCAGTGTCCTCTAGCAGTGGTTCACATACTTTGCCATGGACAGGCAGATTGAGATCAGGAGAATCTCCGCAAAGCAATGCAGATAGTGGTATGGCGGTATCACGAAAAGCAAAAGAGAAGGTAGATCAGCCCACGTTTGATGTGAATGCAGGTCACTCTTATGTGGATGGTGAATCCAATGGCTCAGAATTGATGATGAGTTGGGTATTCCTTCATTGTTACACCTGGAGTAAGGAAGACTAGGGATGTTTTGAGAGCACCTGGAGGTGAGCCTATTTTGCGCAGGTCTACCAGAGCTAGATATCCTGTGGATAGGCTGAAATATGATGGATTTACAGCGATTCACTATGCTTATATGGTCAAAGTGATACAGGAACCAGAACCCACTTCTTTTAAGCAAGCCATGGGAAAAGAAAAAATGGGTTTACAAGGTGAAGCACAATGCAGATGGTTCTGTGAAGAGATACAAGGCAAGATTAGTTGTCAAGGGGTATGCACAGATATACGGCATTGATTATGAAGAAACATTCAGTCCGGTTGCAAGGATGGCAACCGTAAGAGCAGTCATTGCTATGGCTGCATTAAAGGGATGGTGTTTACATCAGATGGATGTAAAGAATGCCTTCTTGCATGGTGATTTGCAAGAAGAGGTGTTTATGGAGCAGCCACCAGGTTATGTTCATGCTGTTCATCCTGAGTTTGTTTGCAGGTTGAAGAAAGCCTTGTATGGCTTGAAGCAAGTACCTAGAGCATGGTCTGACAAGATAGGACAGTATCTTGTCACTATTGGCTTTCAGTTTTCCAAGGCAAATTTCTCACTTTATGTGAGAAAAATAGAGAAAGGTATTATGCTGCTTGTCATTTATGTTGATGATTTGATCATCACAGGGGATAGTGATGAAGATATCCTTCATGTGAAAATGCTATTGAAGCAAAAGTTTGAGATGAAGGAGTTGGGAGAGCTGTGTTATTTCTTGGGCATTGAGGTGATTAGATCACCAAGTGGGATACAGCTCTTGCAGAGGCAGTATGGATTGGACATGTTGTCCCAATATGGGATGATAGGCTATAAGCCTATTTCAGTTCCTTTGGAGCAGAATGTGAAGCTGAGCATAGATGCAGGTGAGCTTCTGGAAGACCCTACTATGTAGAGACGCATAGTAGGAAGTTTGATTTATATGACTATTACCAGGCCAGATTTGAGCTATGCTGTTGAATTGGTAAGTTAGTTAGTTTATGCAGGCTCCAAGGAAACTGCATTTGGATGTGGCTAGACGCATACTCAGGTATGTGAAGTCCACATTGTAGTATGGACTATTTTATGAGGTTGGGGTTTGGATACAGTTGCATGGATACACTGATGCTGATTGGGCTGGTAGTATTTCAGATAGATGATCTACCAGTGGATATGTGTTCTCTTTTGGGAGTGATGCAGTCACTTGAAGTAGCAATAAACAGCCTACAGTTGCCTTGTCGAGCACAAAGGCTAAGTACAGAGGTGTAGCAATGGCTGCATGTGAGGTAGCTTGGTTGCATAAGCTACTCTATGATATGCATCAATCTACAAATGGGCCAGTTGTCATTTATTGTGACAACATGAGAAGTATACACTTGGCAAATAACCCAATCTATCATGCTAGAACAAAGCACATTGAGGTGCGTTATCACTATGTGTGGGAGAAGATTTTACTAGGTCTTATTGATCTAGTTTATGTTAGCACAGAGGATCAAGTAGCTGACATATTCACGAAGGCATTGGGTGTAGAGAAGCTGCGCAAGTTCAGAGACCTGCTTGGTGTACAGGAATTGGGATTGAGCTCGAGGGGGAGTGTTGAGATATCGAGCTCCACTCGTGATATGCCAGGGTGACCGTTGTGCATTTATGTCACCGACTTGTTAGCTGCAAATGCGGTTGGTACACCGCCCACGAATAATAGCTAGATGATAGCTATCCTTATCTACTCTAGTTTGTGGCTCAGTTAGTATGCCACCTTAGTTAGCTGAGTTTGGTTTGAGACCCACATACAGGTTTCTTCTATTTCTTTGTACTAAAGTTCTTTTGGCTTACACAACTAAGAAGAGGAAAACTATTTTCAACCTCCACCTTTGTGTGTATTCCCCCATTGTGTATGTGAGAAAGCCGCAAGTGAGACTCCTTCCTTCTCTCGCACTATCTTCACACTCTAGTAGTCTTGTGGGAACCCAAGAGTATTGGTTCGACCTTGTTGGATGCCGTCATTTTATTCTTCGATGTCACAATTTGTTGTTTACATGATGGGGTGGCCTTTGATGTTGATGTTTCATTGAAACTGAAATGTATGATTCACCTTCAAAGTACCCTTGGGACTCTAGTAGATCCTTTTAGACCCACACTTGCTTAGTTCTTTGTCGTCTTTGTTGGTGAGGCTCTTGTAGAAGTTGAGAGGAGGAAGTAGATGTTGATGCCGATGCTTGGATGATGGGTCAAATGTTAGTGATTAGTACATCTTGATGGGTTGACTCATCATCAAAAAACCTTTGTGAGTGTTGTGGATCCAGAATCTACCAAGAATTGCAGCTTTTGTTAAGGCACCTACATGAGTTACAAAAAACTTGCAAGGCACAATGTGATCGTCCATGGAAACATTCAGCATTAAAGGACCAACAACCTTAATTGAGGTACCTCCTATGGATTGAATTTTAGAATCACAAACTTGAAGGAGTACCTGGCCAAAATGTTTTAATGTTTCCCAAGAGATGATGTTGTTTCTTGCTTGATCATCAACCAAGGCATGTATTCGGCATGTTGCACCTACTGATGTCAACTCTACCTGAAGTTGAGATGGAGTAATTAGTATCAATGGAATTATCAATTGCAGGTTCAATTTCATTAGGTAGTACCACTCTTATGGCGTAAAAAGCTATAATGGCGATAGGTTTATCATTGTCAAGGTGCATAAATTGAGTTTCTTCTGTACTTGCTAGATCTATTGCATCCAGTGTATGCATCCAAATTCCAATTTAGTGAGGATTCTAACTCAGGTAAAGCAGCATACCCAAAGCCTTTAGGACTCCTTCCGTTGTCATCTTCGTTATAAGCATTGAATACATTCACCGATGTTGACTTATTGGTGGTGTCAGATTCAGCTGCTACTATGAATAGATTCCTTGACATAGGGCGTTTGATCTCTAGTCATGGACCAATCTTGCAGTTCACATGAAAGGTCTACTAAAGATGATGTCATAGCCATCCGATTGGTTGGGAAATTCCATTAAACAAACCACACTTAGTAGGTTAGACCGAAGGTCTTAATCGTGATGTCCCTTAGAACTCCTACCGACTGGGCTATTGCTCCATCAGCCAATTTGACTAAGAGGTTTGTGCTATCCATCTTAGGTCATTCCCATTTGGCCTAGCACTGCTTAGTGGCTATGATTACACTTGCTCCACCAGCCAAGATTGCCACTACTATTGGTAAGCTGAAAGGAAAGCAAAGAGTGGACACAAACTCAGAATACTTGCATTATGGAATGAAGAAGAGTGAGGTCCTTAAGTAGGCACCTCATACATGCTCACTGACATCATTGATGACTTCAGAGCTCCACAATCATCTCCTCAATCTGCTCCTAGATTCTCTCAATCATCCTATGTGGCTTTCCACCACCTAACTATGCTTGTGGGCACCTAACTATGCCTCTAGCACTCACACATAGAAACCAAGGTGTGCTTGAGGCATACACCTTGAGATATCCCATCAAACCCCCCCTCAAGGGAATGCCTCAGGCTATGTCAAGGATACATCTAGTCTCATAGTTTCTCATGCCATCTCATGGTGGTCAAGGATAAATCTATGGCTAGGTTCTCATGCTAGCAAGGGTTCCCATGGGTGTAAGGTAAACAAAAGGGATACAAAAAGACCTTCCAATGGTTATCTCCCCTGCATGTACATGCACACAATGTCTGCAGGGATACAAAAAGACCTTCCAATGGTTATCTCCCCTGCATGTACATGCACACAATGTCTGCAAGAGGTACCATGGAGCAAAACATACACATGGCCTACATCATAAGGTGACCAGAGGTGTTTACAAAACACACAAAAAACACAATAGTTTATTTCATTCATTTTGGAGGACTATCCAGGCTGAGTACCTTGACATAAAAAGAGAGATCTGGAGCATACATAGAGATGATTTAAAATGCATAATCTTCAAAGGATGCCTCATCTTGTGGAGGCTCATCAACTGAAAGTAGATTTGCATTTTCTATCTTTGCTTTGGCTCTGCAAAACTTCTCATTATGGTTGTTCTTGCCACAGTGCTTGCATGGATTAATTTTGAAGCAGTCCTTTGAAAGGTGATTTGTCTTTCCACAGTGATTGCAAGGGGTATACTTGCCCTTCTGGACTTTTACAGCATAAACAATGTCATTGCCTTTCCTGAGCTCCATATGCCTTTCTTCTTCTTGGAGAGCAGAGATAATACCTTCAAGATTAGGATTAGGAAGATTTTTCAAAGTGGTAGCTATGTGATCATAATCTTCAGGCATACTCTTAAGTAACACTGCCATAGCATCATCTGGAGTAATAGGAGAGTTGATAGAAGCTAATTGTCATAAGACTCCGCATATAGTTGACATGAGCTGCTAAAGTAGTACCACTAGCCATCTTCAATTCAAAGAAAGAGATTTTAAGTGATAGTTTAGAGATGTGAGAGCTAGCACCAAAAATCATGTCAAGCTTCTGCCAAGCTTCTGAAGGAGACTCCAAGTCAGAGATATGGTGAATATAATCATCTCCTAAAGCAAGAGCAATGATACCATATGCTTTTTCTTCTCTAGCTAGATCCCTTGCCGGTCGTGTTAGAGTTGAGGATTCTCCAGCATTGGAGGCCGTAGAAGAAGCGGTAGGAGTAGGTTTGACAAGTCCCCATAGGTTCTCCCTCATCAATGCAAATTTCACCTTTATCTGCCATGTGTGGAAGCCCTTTCCATTGAACTTCTCTAGATTCAATAGGGTAGCCATGAGAGGGTCTAACCCAGATATTGGGCAGTGTCTTTCTCTCTTACAAGGCAAAAAATAACTGAAAGGCTTCCAAAATATAAGCACTTGATGTAGCAAAGACTAGTGACCAATATTCAATCAATGATGCTTCTTCTTACATGCTTCATAGAAGTGGCTAAAATGAATACTTTCCAATCAAAACCAGGTCTAGCAATTCAAAACAAAACTGAAGCCACACTTGTACTGAAGTTATTGAAAGTTTCAAAAAACCAGAAATGCTAGAGTAGCATTTTATGTAGCATCATCTTCAAAAACTTGTCCAAAACTGTCAAAACCAAAAGGCTGAACTTGGAGGGCTTGTAGCTCACTCTTCAAAGCAAGGAAAAGAGGGATTTCTAAAGCAAAAGAAAGCTCATATACCAGAGAGGGTCCAGCATAGAGGTTGGACGAAATGGTGCGCACTTTTGCCCGGGGGAGTTGCTACAAGTCTGAACCTGAGTTTTGACGATTTCTCCTTCGTTACTGAACCAAATGAACTGAAAAATGACTCAAAATCTTTGTCTTGAGGTCTCCCATCCACTCCTAAGAGGGCTCAAGCAATGGCGCAGCAGGTAGGGAGTGTTGAGCAATAGAAGAAATGCGCTTTTGGAGAATGGCAGCCAACAGAGACGTTTTTTTTTCAATTGCTTGCAAGTGGAAGTTCACCCATACTAGAGGAGTTTACAGCTCAGAGGGTTTGGACAATGGTCGTTTGTAGGTGGAGAACCAAGCTCTCAAAGATTTTGGGAAGAAGGAGGAAAATGGAGAAGAAGAAGATGAAGAAGAAGAAGATGATGTGGCAGAAATGGGCTCAAGGGGGATCAAAGGACTCTGATACCATGTTGGTAAGCTGAAAGGAAAGCAAAGAGTGGACACAAACTCAGAATACTTGCATTATGGAATGAAGAAGAGTGAGGTCCTTAAGTAGGCACCTCATACATGCTCACTGACATCATTGATGACTTCAAAGCTCCACAATCATCTCTTCAATCTGCTCCTAGATTCTCTCAATCATCCTATGTGGCTTTCCACCACCTAACTGTGCTTGTGGGCACCTAACTGTGCCTCTAGCACTCACACATAGAAACCAAGGTGTGCCTGAGGCATACACCTTGAGATATCCCATCAACTACTTGTTTAACATGATATGATATGGGTAGTATTGCATTTGTATCATCACTCTCAAAGTACTGGCCCGATTTGTTGACGGGTACCTTAGGAAAGTGTTGGGGGTCATTTGAGGGTTCGACTATCATAGGATCAGTGGACTCAGGAGCTACTATTTTCCCATTCATTCAATCCAAGAGGTCTCTCCATAGACTGGATTACCCTGTAATAGTGTCTCAAAGGGCATCTTGATCTTAGTGTGGAGAAGAATGTAGCTAGACTGGCTATATTTTGGCGTTGTGTGATTGGTTCACTACCAACCGACTGTGGCTCTTCAAACTCATAAAATGATATTGTCCTCTTCTCTAGTCTGGTGCCGTGCATAGTCCTCCTCAAATATCTTATGCCTTAGGAGTGAACATCATGCAAATGAACCTTGTGATTGCTTGTCATCTACTCTTTTGACTATGGGAGAGGCTTTAGGGGTTCTATTGAAGGTCTAGTAGTTAGGATGGATGGTTTCTGTCCCCTTACTGACCTTGAGCCATTGCTCAAATTTTTCTTGGTAGTCACGCCTTAGCTGTTAAGCCTTAGTGAGGCGTCATTTCTCAATGACAGGGTCTGGGTATTCACCTTGACCTTTGGAGATCATAGGTTTTGTATGAGCAAACACTCCCAAAGTGTCATCCCCTCCTTTTTGTGGTTGATTGAATTGGTTATCGGCTAGCACCTTTTCCCAACTTAACTCCACTCTTGTTGTTTACCTCTCTAGGGATGCACCGACCTTATATTTTTTGGCCTACTTACAAAGTCCCTTGCTAAGTTCCTTAGCCTGGGCCCTAGTAATTACATCTATGGATAGAGAGGACAATTGGCCTCTCTCAATGATAAGAAGATTTAGAGTTGCAATCTTAGGTGTAGTAGCTGGCACTGCTAGTTTTAGCATTGATCAATCCTTATTGAGGTGCTTAACTCCACACCTAATGCACAATGGTGCTTGTTTGTTTAAAGGGGTCATAGTAGCTGGTGCCGATAGGGTGTCTCTAGGGTGTCCCTCTAAGGACAATCTTTTAAGGAATGATTTCCTTGACATTTAGAGCATGAGATCATTGGATTAGGTGCTCCATTGTATGGACACTCATTAGTTTTATCAGGACCTTGACATGTAAAGCATCAAATCGGTGGTGTCCTTGTCAAGGTGTTCATATCTCTCACGTTTTAAGAGACAGAATCTATTTTGTAGATGGGGATATATTGGTCGTCCGGCATACCGTAATGTCTTATATTGTTGGGATGACTCATAGTTTACTAGATTGGGAATGAGTACTGCCATTAAGGGCATGATCTGATTCCTAGTTACTAGGTAGTTCCTACACTAAGACTTGGGTTCATAGGAGTGATTCATGATGGAGGTGGTTGAGGTCCTAGTATAGGGGGGGATAGTAGGGGATTTTGAGCCCTAAATTGCCTTTGCGATGGCAGGAGTGGCTAGTTGTATAGCAAATTGTCCCTAGGACAGATTTAGTGGTGAAGGTAAAGTAGGAGATGGCTGTTGCTGGTACATTGGCTGAGGAATGATTTTAGGATATCAACACTGTGATGTCTCATGATTCCCCCATCATTCACAATGGGCACAATAGAGTGTTGTGGCCTTGCCCAAAGGCAAGGGCGCTCGTGCCGGGATGGTTCCCTGTATAAATCTCTCACCATACATTATCATGCCTTGGTAATAGGTGGGGATTACTTGGGCCTTACTTTTTCCATCCTCCCTTAAGTTGTTAGCTCACACGACTTAGGTTGGTGCCACAACATCTATACTTACGCCCTTGGTAAGTGGGGTTGCCTCCTTGGCTTCACTTGCACTAACAGTTTTACTAGTGTGGGACACATCAGATGAAGCCACATGTGAATTTTCCACTTGGCCTTTTCTTTCATGTTCTCACCTAAGAGCACAACAGTCTTGATGCACAACTCAAATTATAAAAGATGGTCATGATACTTTGGATCCCGTAGTCCGATGAGGAAGTATGGCAATAACCACTCATCGCTCATTCTCTCGTGGGGAACTATCAGGAGTTTAAGTGTTTGGTTCTTGAAATATAATCCCACAAGGACTCAATGTATGGTTTGGGTCAATAGTAGCCATAACTAGTGTGGTAGTGAGTGCTTGCTTGAGTTGTTGGAAACTATACTCTGTTTCAGGAAGCCACTGAATAACTACTGTGCTTTTCAATAATTTGGACATAGGAGCTGCGATTTCAGAAAACTGATAGACCTTTGTATGGTAGAAGTTTGCCAATCCGAGAAAAGAGCAGATATCATGAACATTCTTAGGAGTAGGCTAGTTTCGGACTACCTCGACCTTCTTGGGATCTACAGAGATGCCTTGAGCTGAAATAACATGTCCCAAATATTTGATTTGGGTCTTGAAGGACTCACTCTTCTCAATGTTGATGTAGAGAGAATTTGCACGGAGAACTTCAAAAACTTGGTGAAGATGTTTGTGCTCATGTAGGGATCTGCTAAAAACGAGGATGTCATCGGGTTGAGTGGAGGCATTGATGCCACTATGAAGCACTTTCACAATGTGTCCCAATTAGTTTTCTCCTTTGGATTCAGTGTCCTCAACCATTGTCTAGCTTTGCCATCAAGGCTTAAGCCAAAAGCATTGACCTTGTCTGGATCCCCAAGATCACTAAATGTCTTACAAATCTGTTCAAAACACTCAACATGGGAGACTAGGTCTCCTTTCCCAAAGAACTTGGTGATTAACTTGGAGATCACGATGGGTTTACTCCAAGAAGGATTTTGATCTCTGCCTATAAATGTTGGAGGCCTGCCCCTCCTTCCTAGTGCTTGCACTAGGATCCTCATTGCCTCATCAGTAATTTTTGCTATGTTGTTTTGGTGCTAATGTAGTGACTTTATAATGTGATGGGTCAGATATAGTAGCAACTTGGATAATATGTGTGTGGGTGGTGCTATACTACCTGATCTACCTACTCAATGCAAAAACCAACAAGAAGAAAACAACTTTTGAAGGAAAAATGGGGTGTTTTGAAAAAAAGGAAAGTTTTTCCCTTTCAAACCACTTTGAAAATCACTCATAGCATCATTTATTTTAGTGTTTTTGTTGGGATTTGCTATCACATACCTTTCTACAAACTTTGCATACTAAAGACATAAAAATCACTCCAAATGACTTTTAACACCTCTCTTTTACTCACACCTTCCTATATACAAAGATCCAACAACTTTTCTCTATACTCAGCGCTGGGTAATGGGTGGGTAACGAGAGAAGCAAATGCAATGTAAAAGCACCCATAGAACTCTCGAGAAATGACACAAAAAATGTGTAGCTTCATGGTGACTCATGTGTCATGGGGATCTTTCAGGAATGCCTATGGAGTACTCCTCCAAGCTACTTTGGTTTGAGATCAATGCATTTAAATGCCGTCCACTAGCGTCACTCTAGTGACTCCCAGCTTATTGCGATTGTGAATCCATAAGGAGAAGAAGAGGGAGGGGAGAGGGAAGTGGAGAAGGGAGAGGAGGAGACGAAGAAGGAAAGACGAGAAGAGAACATGACATTCATGAAAGGCACTATGAGGGAACAAGAGACAACCCCAAAGAGGAGGAGGAGAGCTTGTACACTAATGTGTGCAACCAACAAGTGAAAACCAAAGTCAACCGTTTGCCTTTTTATAGGTGCTACCTTTTGAAAGGAGGGCAAACCTAACCTCTTTATACAACTCTCTTTCCTCATTCTTTTACTACCATCTTTGGCTTATTTGGCTCCCAAGGTACAATCCTAGCTTTATAGACTTGCCATCATCCTTCAAATGACATTGCCAACCAATATAGTTAACAAGGTAGCACTGAGACCTTAAGTCCTTCAATGCTTTAGTGAACTCTCAAAAACCATCTAGTTTATATGAAGATGGGATTTACCCAATGAAGATGGGATGGTTGGGTACATGCGGCTAAGTACATGGGTTCAGTATATGACAATGCATGCTCGCACAACATATTTGAGGGTGCTATAGGTTTTCGAAAGCAAGGCAAAGGAGGAGACAGAGAGCGAACCAAGTGTAAAGAATACCAAAAAGGCTGAAGTTTATATCTTTGCAATGTTTTGCTATGAAATTCTATATGGAAAATTACCTTCAACTATAATTCTTAGCAAGAAATGGTTGTAGCACTAGCATGATGTAGAAGAGTGTGTTTGAGGTAGAAGATTGGAGATATAAAAATTCAAGCAGGATGCAAGTTGACATTCACAGAAGACGCTAGTACCTTATCCATTCGTGAGACTTATTCTCGGCGCTAATAATCTCGGTGCTCATGTTCTTGATGATTAAGAACTCGATGCCCTAGGAAGGGCCCATTCCTTCGGATTATAACTCTTTGGGGAAGGAAGAGTGCCGCCTCCCCATCCACACTATGTGTGGTTATAATAATCACATTACATATTACAATACAAAAATATGCGTTCTCGTCTTTTCTTTATGCATAATTGAAATTTATTTACTTTTTGTGTCTTGAGGTCTAGCAAAATTAGACAAAGAACACTGTGCTTCAAAGAAGCAAATACAAGCAAGAAGAGTTGTCTTCAATGACAAACAAATGAAAAGAGCCAACGTAGCTATGTCTTCAATCCCTTATGTCTAGGGTGAGCAAAGTCTTGCAAGAGTGGCCAAGAAAGCATATTTACAAAGACTATCTGAAGGAGAGGAAGAGACACAGGAGTTGTTGACTCGCATAAGAGCACAAGAGATTCTTAACAAGTACACCAATGACAGAGCCATCTTTTGCATAACAATGCTGCATTTTGTGTTCAACACCGACCTCGAAGACCTCAATGAAGTAGACAAGTGAGCGGCTAATAACATATTGCAGGATTCAAAGACGCATATGATTTGCAACAAGGTCAATGGCTGATAACGATTAAAAGGTAACATACAAAGTGGAACCAAAGTTCATAGAGCAACATTACGGCATGTTCGTGGATATCTTTCCAACACCAAAAAAAGGTGACCACACAAGATAAAAGCCAAATCAATACCTACTTCTTGTTTTGCATGTTGCCATACAATCACATCAATTGTCTCTCATAATTTATTCGATTATATGCACAATTACAACAGATACAGATTTGAGCGCTTCGTGCAACATCCGCTCTGTGGTAATGGATTTTATCTACTACTACATAACTTGTCTACACAATGGAAAGAAATACGTTGGCCAAACTACAGACATCGAAAAACGTCGAAATAACACAAGACTAACTTACTGATGAAAATGGTCGATGATGCCACAGGTACGTTCCATTTGAAAAGCACTTCGACACAGAGGTACTAGCATCAACTCCAAATAAAAAGGAAGCAAATTGTTTAGAGCATAGATACATCCTATGACCACAAACTACATCGACTTGAAAGAGTTACAATAGCATAAAAGAAAACCTTGCAAGTTTTAGAAAAGATTATTACTTAAAGCGCAAAAAGCTTATATAAATTACAAAAAAGTTCGATCAACAGCATTAGAAATGTAGTAAACTAAATCGGGCACCCTAGTTGGTAGAAAATCCTATTAGAGCTAGGGGGGGAAGGGGTGTTGGAGGAGGAGGGAGGGGGTTATGGAGGGAGGCCATGCATGTGGCGCATGGCCATCCATGCAATGCCACATGTCCATGCATCTGCCTATAACATAGTGAGCATGGTTCGAGAGCCGCATGGTGATTTGTTTGGATTCTTCCATTATGCACATTAACATAGTGAGAGTGTGGCCATCATCAGGTAGGGGAATGCTCACCACGATCGCCCATGATGGCTCGGAGGGGAGACTCTGTGATAACTCTGAGGTTTCATGTATGGAGTTTGACGCTACGATCTGTGAAGTTGGCGATGCAGAGGATGGCAAGAGTCCATGGAGCGCTGCATTTGAGAGATGAGGAGGGAGAAGATGCAGACAAAGACCACATAGTAGGAGAGGTGGATGTAGGTTTGATCACATGCGGCATAGAGGAATGCATGGGATGGGGTTTGTTGTGTGCAGTTCTTTGATGCTCTTTGCGTGTTGCAGGATGAAGAAGCAAGGGAGGCCTCCGAAGAATGGAGCTAAGAAGAGCCAAGGTCTGAAGGTGTTGGAGCTAAGTGTGACTGTAAGAGTGGGAGGGGGGGATGTCGATGCTTCCTAAAATGCATAAGTTCTTGGGGGAGGCATGCATGTCCGGTCTCTGCACTATACCACTTGCACTTTCAGATGGTGATACAGATTAGTACTCGTAGCATACAAACTGTGGACATATTGATACAAAAATACATTGGATGGACTGGCTGCTCGGTGGCGTGATAATGTGCCACGCTATCAGAAAGAGGAATATGCACACTTACCAAAGCATGTTGGGGTACTGTATGAAGGACTTTGGGCAGCCACATTTCAAGAGCATCTCCAAAGCCATGACAAAAGATGACTTGCGACCTAGAATCAAGTTGTACATGTGTTATGGTGCAAACGAAATGAAAATTAGTGTGTGTTTGACGAGTGCAAATGTATTTGATCACTCATTCATGTTCTCAAAATGTGAGTTGCCATGCTCAACAAATGTCTTTCAAAAATGCTCCAGAGTGGAAGCTACTATCCCCCAGTATCTTGGGTGATTTTGTACCATGGCAAAGGAAGGGATGGTACAAGAGCATAATGCTTATGGAAGGCTATGATTTCGCCAAACTATGTTAGTAATATATGTTTTTGTTGTGATGCAATAACAACCCACCCGAAAGCTGATGAGCATATAAAAGGTATCATAGATTGTGGTTCAATGTGTTACAACTTTGGGTCGATAAGGAATGCCAATGAGATGCGAGATGATAATATTTGGGCCCATAAGGAATGCCGATGAGATGCGAGATGAGAATGTTCTTCTATGTAGTGAGAGCCTGATTACGAGAAGTAGTGAGAGTTTGAGATCAGTGCAGAAGCATTGTCTAGGAAAAGAACCTGCTCCTACTCCAAACAGAAGTGAATCCACCAGTTCTATTACTGCGTGAGTGCCTAGATTTTGCTTCTTATAAAAGCCTCACGGAATGGAATACATATAGCTTGATTGATGTTTGTGAGCCCTCTAGGCAGAATGCTTTTTGTATACGATTATTTTGTGAGCCCTTGCGGCCTAAAAGCCTTTTGTAAAAGTTACGTAATGAAAGAAATTTATGTATGGTTTTCTCACATTTTTGAATCTTTGTTGATGTAATCACATTCGGGAATGCAAAATTGATTAAAGCACAAAATTACAACTTTGATGTAAAAACTTGCATGCAAATCCGATGTTTGAATAGGAAGTTGTAGATTTTTAGAGATTATTAGACCCAAATAGATATCAATTTATATTTTTACATAAATCTATCATAATATGGAATAACATAATTGGGCTGCCCCAAATGGGTAGGCCTTAGTAATCGTTTGGCCTCCAAAGAGAAAAATCAAGTATTTAGTTATTTTTATGACCACTTTTTTGGCATGCATTGATTGGAGGAGCATCTGAGAATGCCATGAAATTCTCCACCTTTTTCTCTCTCTGTCCTCTCATCCCTTCAAATCCTCCACTTTTTTCTCCCCTCCTCTCTCTCTCTCTCTCTCTCTCTCTCTCTCTCTCTCTCAGCTTGCAATTCACCCCCTTTTTGGCTCACATCTAGGGCAGGCCACATGAATGAAATTCATCTTGTTATATCTATTGTTTGTATTCTTCTCAATTGTTTATAAATCTATCTTTACTTACCTTAATAATATGGAATAACATAATTATATCTATTGTTTGTATTATTCTAATGGTATGAAATTGTTTGTGTTAATCTGATTGTGTATTGATTTTTTGGCCTACTCGTGGCTAGGTCTAAGTGATGGTGCTTCTTCGAAGAAGCTAAATTTCCATTTATGGCCCCATCATTTACTCCCTCTTTCTCTCTCTCTTCTTCTTTGCTTCTCTCTC
The DNA here is from genome assembly GCF_047967505.1 of Dipteris shenzhenensis. Classification (NCBI taxonomy): domain Eukaryota; kingdom Viridiplantae; phylum Streptophyta; class Polypodiopsida; order Gleicheniales; family Dipteridaceae; genus Dipteris; species Dipteris shenzhenensis. Next base: position 18,373,787 of record NC_141620.1, read on the forward strand.
TCTCTCTCTCTCTCACTCAGCTTGAAGCTAAGAGGGCATTCCCACGAGAGTTTCCTTCATAATGGAAAGGCAAAAAAAAGACTTCCAACACGACACGAGATGCGCCAGTTTCGACACGATGAATGAAGGCCCCTTTAAAATCTCCACATTCCTTGATGTTAAGCGTAAAAATCACAATACTAAGGATTCAGAGTTTTAGACGAATGATAGCCTCTCAAAAACATAGGAAATAGTGTGACAGCCGTTAAAGAGAATGAACAAACTTTCTTCCTCCGTGTTCCCCATTTCCACGGGAAGCCTCCTACAAATAAGGTAGACATGAGAATGCCCTTTAGATTTCCATTATGGCCCCTTCATTTTCTCCCCCTTTGTCTCTCTCTCTCTCTCGTCTGCTACTACTGGTGCTTCTTCTTTTCTCTCGCTCTCTCTCTTGCCTTGGAAGGCCTCTTTATGTATTCAACTTGTTTAACGCCCTACGGGAAAGCTAGGTAAATGAACGTCAAAAGAGAGGCCAAAGATGGGAAAGGTTGGGGCACAAGCTCCGTGTGTGAGGGAGACACGTAGAACTCCGGTGGAGGGTTGGGAGGGTGACACGCATTTTCTCTATAAAAGTTTTCTCTATAAAAGGAGGGGAAGGTCAGTGGCATGTGAAAAACCCACAGTTATTGACAGTTGGCACCCTCATCATCTTCCCCACTCTTGAGCTTTAAACTTGAGCTCGCCATCGCCATAGCCACCTTTAAACTTCTTTCTGTGTAATTCTGAGCTCGCCATCGCCATAGCCACAAGCTTCTTGCTCTGCTTCGAGCTCACCATCGCCATCGCCATCGCCATCGCCATCGCCACACGCTTCTTGCCCTGTTTCGAGCTCTTGCTCTTTTTCGACCTCGCCCTCGCCATAGCCGCAAGCTTCTTGCTCTGTTTCGAGCTCATCGCCATAACCATAGCCACCTCCACCTCCATGGATCCTCCCCCTCCTCCCCCTCCCTCCTCCTCCTCCTCTTCCTCATCCCCCATCGCCTACCCTCACCCCCTCTCCCTCGACTCCCTCTCCCCCTCCCCCCCCCCCCTCTCCCGCCCCTCCCCCCTCGATTCCTCCCAAGACCTCCTCGTCCGCATCCCCTCCTCCATCGCCCACCTCGTCGATCGCCAGGGTAGCGTCCACTTGGCCAGCGGTGACTTCACCCTCGTCCGCCTTTCCCAGGGCGGGAACGGCCTTGCTGTCCTTGCCCGCGTTGGCGATGACCTCCAATGGCCAATCACTAAAGATCAGGCGTCGGTAAAGCTCGACCAGTTCCATTACTTTTTCTCGCTGTCTGTCCCCCAGGAAATCGAGGAAGAGTGCAGGTCGTCTCCGGAAGAGAGAAGCCAGCCCACGGAACCCTCTCCCACTGAGAACATCCTGAATTATGGTATCACTTTTGCGCCTAGCACTGATGCAGCGTCCTTGAAGCAATTGGACGAGGTTTTGAAGCAATATAGTTTTTTCACTGCCCCGACTGTCACGCAAGCGGCTCCTGCGGAGGGGTTTCCGGAGGAGGAAGAACTTGGTTCTCAAGCGTCCTCTGTCCCGATTCCGAGTTCAGGCTCAGAAAAGGATGGATCCTCTGTTGAGCTGGACAGCGAAGGATTCCAAATACAGCCAAAGGAAGGTGAAACTGTTCTTCCTGCTGATGCGATTTCAGAGGAAGGTTCGGCAGAATATTGGACTCTGCTGGCACCCAACGTCGAAGATTATGGTAGCAGCATAGCAAGGACGATTGCCGTTGGAACGGGACACATAATCAGGGGAATATTTTGGTGCAGTGAGACCACAATAGCACAGCTGGAGAAAGGCAACCTTTTCATGAAGGGAAGACTAAAGCCCAACCAGACTGCTACCAAAGTCAGTCCAAGAGCAATGAGAAGGATTCACAGGTTAGTCGTAGCATAGTTTTTTTGAAAGGAATAGGAAAATGCACCCGAGGCTATCCAAGAAAACAGACACACAACGTTTCCAAGCCACTCATGAGCCATATATTCTCCCTTAGGTTTAAGTGGTAGCTTCTGTTTCAAAGTAACATGCTTTTGCAGTTTCAAGTAGAAATTGATGTAACCTTTCAAGGTTAATAATGTGAGCTCATAATCTTCAGTTTCAATCTGCAGAGTACGAAAGATTTCAGCCATGTCAGAAGAGGTGGCTGGTAGCATTTTATCTGGAGTAGTTAAAGCTGCATCTTTTGTCACAAAGCCACTAGTCACATCGAAAGCTGGCCAGAAACTTCTCAACTTGCTACCTGGACAGATCGCCCTCGCTTCTCTCGATGCTTTTGGTAAGTTTTGTTCGTGCGTGTGTTGAACTGAGGGAAGGCTATTTGCATGAGTTCAGATGTGTCACCCCGTTAACTACTGTTTCTTCTCTCTGCAATTCTGCGTGTTTAGTGCCTCTCTTTCCTTGTCTCGACTTTTCATTTCTACTTACGCTGATCATAGGTATGTCCGAAGTTTGGTAAGGGGGTTCATGCTGCTCATGCATTGAGAGTGGGCAGAGAGAAAAAGCATTTCCTGTAGACCTTACTCATACATGGCACCATTCCAGTTGGCGTACTGGCTCCAGAAACACAGCTATTGTGCCACCATTTTCACAAAGCAAGCACTTCCTTTCAGTAATCTAGACTTGCTTGTCTGAATTCACTTGCTAGTGTTTTTTCCGAAACCTGATTTGCTAATGTACTTGTGCCTCGGTGGAATCGATCTTAACATTGATTTCTATTGCTACTGTCACAACGTGTCTACTTTTCCACCTTCTGGAGAGAACGAGACATTACTTTTAGGATCTGAAGCCTTTCTGTTATTTTCCTCCCCATGTTGTAGCTTGCACAAAATTTGTTTAAAGGTGCTTTATAATTGTGGCTTGCCTACTCTGAACAGGATTTATAATGTGTGCAGAGAAAATTTTTGATGCAGTGGAAGTGGCAGGGAAAAACGTTTTAAATACCACATCTGTCGTGACTACAGGACTTGTTTCTCAGAGGTATGCTTAAATCTGTTACTAAGATTATTTCTGTGCTGTCTAATGCCTCCAATGAGCTAATCTTAATGTGTGTGATTTACAGCTGGCAATGCTTTAGATGTTTGCAATATCTGGGAGGGTATGGTGCACTGATTGTGGGTTTGATACTTTCTGCAGGTATGGAAATGAGGCAGGAGAATTTACACAGGAGGGACTACAAACTGCAGGAGGATTTCTAACTACAGCATGGACTATATCAAAGCTTAGAAAAGTCTTCTACCCTAGTAGCCTCGTCAAATCTGCAGGCAAGGTTGCTGGGGAAGAATACAGATTGAAACGAGTCCAGGACAAAGATGAACAAGCTTCCATAAAGCAATTGCAAGCTAGTTAAAGTTTCCACCAAATGTTGCAATGCAGTTATTTTATGGCAGTTTTGAATGGGTATTGTTGTACCTTTTTAATGTAAATTGCATCTAAATGAAAGTTCTGGAGATGTGCATGGAAAAATCTCTCTTCTGTGATTTCAACAATGTTGTCTTGTGGTTCGTGAACAGGCAGTTCACAGTTCTCCGTATGATCTCCACATTTGGGCAATAGAGACTTGCTATGTACCACCTGATTCGCTTTGTCACTACCTGAACCATGAGGAACCTGTTATTAGGGTTCTAGAACCCTAATTCTATGTTATGCTCTGTCTGATTTTTTCCCACAAATAGTTATACCTTTTGAGGGCAGCCTCAAAGTTGTGCATTGTTTTCGAGCGTTAAAATTTACATTTGAGTATAGCCTCAAACTTGCACAAGCTTCTTTTTCCATGCCCTGTGTTTTTGCCACTAGATAAGCTTGTCGCCTAGATCATGCAGGTACAAGGTAAGGTTGAAGGACTGCTCATAGCACAATTGTCGTTATTTGAGTTGGTTGCATACAAACTTCTCCCAAAAAAACGTTTACTGCTGTAGAAATTGAGCCACTCATAAAAATGGTTCTTGGATTCTTGCATGTTATTACTAGGATCTGTCATCAACCTTAGGGTGTCAGTAACAATAAAACCTTGAATATTACTCCGCCATATGCTCTGTACGTTCTGTCACTGGAACAGCAAGTTTTTCACGATTACAAAACATGTGATCAAAGATTTTGCTTATCAAGACGTTATCAACCAAGAGGGAAATCCTAGAGGGGGTCTGCTGAAACCGTGGGCATTTCGTGGTCTGATAATGTGGATTCAGAGATATGTTCGGGCACCGCCTTCATTAGTCTGTGTAATATCAATGTGAAATCATGTTTAAAAGTGAAGGTATCTGGTGTGGTATGATGCAAGGTGAAAAAGTTAAATCTCATTACTGGTAAGAGGGAGGGAAGTAGATAAAGTACTTGTATTCAGTATTTGCGAGAGTCACTTTTGGGATCATAATCTCTTTTGCTATCTTCAAAGCTCAATGACAACTTGGCCTCACGTTCAGAAATGAAGTTTGCAGGAGAATTACTTGAGCCTGTCCATTTAGAGAGACACGTAAAAAGCTGCTTTAAAAATGTGAGAGACCGAGTTTGGGCCATGCTTTCATTGTTGGTGAAATACGAGAAAAAAATAAGACTCACTTTTGCCTCCCGCCTGCCAATCAAGCTGTGCTTTATGTCTGCCCGTTCCTAATCACAAAATTTGCTCCCGCTTTTAATGCCTGTCTGCTGCCAGTTTGCTGAGTGTGTATTAGACAGATCCTGGATGTTGACTTCCATCTTAGAGGATCAACCAGCCGCCTTGTTCACCGTTTTCGTCATGCCAGCTTGTAATCAGGTCATTGAAGCTCTCTGCATTGTACGGTTTGCCTCCAAATTGCAATCTGCGACTATCCTTGCAGATGTGCCAACCGCTGCCCTAAAATGGTCTCTGCCTGCTAACTGCAAGCAAACTGCAAGGAATTTCATTTTTCTTGTGGGAGCAACAAATGGGCATGTTAGAATCGCACATTTTTAGCATATTTAGCAAAACCATAAAACTTGTATGATTTATAGGCAATACCTAGCCTACTTTTAATAGTTTTTAGTTTTGCCAACATATTTTATTTGGTGCAAGAATGCGCCTTTTGAGACTCACACTCCTACAATCTCCAATCTACATCCATGTGAATAACATGGAAAAGTCACATGATGACATCATACTCTTGGATTAGAATGGCAACTTGGATGATAATATTATAATAATTAAAAGTTTAAGCTATGGAACATTGTCATCTTGAATGAGAGAAAACACGCGAGCCTCTTGCAACAAGCTCAAAACCCTTGATAGCCAATGAAACTAAAAAGTTTACTGAACAACAAGAACACTTGGATGCATGAGCTCAATTAGCATTCAACCTCATCAACTTCAATGTTAGGGACACCATCATTTCGATCATCAAAGAAAAAAGACATCTCCTATGAATGCATGAGAAGCATTGGAAAATAGATTCAATACTAAAAACATGTCAAACAATCATGCTTGAAAATCAAATCAACAATGCCAAGACGTCACAGTATGGGGTAGGTCCAAGCTCCTGGTGTGAGTGAAAGACCTTATAGATCAATTGACATCCATTAGACAACAAACTAAGAATGAAAGACTTGTTTGGATGGCATTGAATGGCAAGGACTATGAGTAGTTTGTGATAGCTATTAAAATTAGAGATGCTCCACAAACTTTTGAAGTCATATTTGGATATTCTTATGCAAGAGAAAATGAGGAGAGGCTCCACCAAAAATTCGAAGAATCGTTGATAGACATCCTCTACTAGGGGCAAAAATCTCAAAAGAGGAAACTTCAATGGAGGGAAAATTTAGTACAACTTAGGCATCAAGCTAGAGGTGACTATACACACAGTCTCGGCAAACTCCAACATAAGCGGTTGTCAGTCTAATGCTCCAAAGAGAACTAGAAGTTGCAATTATTGTGGAATAGTAGGTGATAGGGAGCTTGAATGTATGAAAAATTAGAGAGACATTTGCAAATTGATGGCTCAACAAATTTGAAAATAAAATAGAAGGAAACATGCCTATTTTGCTTCAACATCAAATGCTATTTCTTAGCACTCTAATGCAGTAAGTCCAAAGCATGTGGACAATGATGACAACATTTGGTTCACAAGATAGGACAAATTGGTGACATTCCTCTACATAGTTGTAAAGGCCATACACAAAGCACAAGGAATTCCTTCTTAAAAATATCCTTGACAGCTTCTCACAAGTCCTAGGATGCTTATTTAAGCACTTATGTCACAAGAGGTTTGCCATACCTCAACTTCAAAAGCTTGGTTTCACTCAACAAGGCAAACATGGTTGAAGGCCTTCTCTAGGTCTACTTCCAAGAGGATATTTGTGAATCATGTGGCATGGGAATGCAACACCATTAGCCCTTTGCCACCATTGTTTGGGAGCGGGTTATGACTTAGCTCAATCATTGAACAAAGCTTTGTATTTCATCACCTTTACTGATGATTTTTCTAGATAGACAGGAGAAAGAGTTGAATCTATTTTCTTAAGCAATTTAGATGCTATCAATGCATTTAAAGAGCTAAGTAGAAAAGAAAACTGAAAAATACACAAAGATCCTCTGACGTCACAACAAAGGTCAATATATGCTAGATGAGCTCAATAAATTCTACACACAACATGACATACGAGATAGCTCACATACATGTATACTCCTTAATAGAATGGATTTGTAGAAAGGAAGAAAAAAGTCATATCAAAGCTAACTAGATGAGAAGAATGCTCCATGTCCTTATTGGGAAAGGCAAGTGAGACTATAGTCTATCTTATGAGTAGAAGTCAAATAGCACTAAATTTTACACGAAAAGAAGCATTCACATGTAATTTTGAGAGTTTTTGGATCTCTTGCATTGCAAATGAGCTCCATAACGTCTTGGACATGAGATCAATCAAATGTGTCTTCATTGGCTATAGTGAAAAATCAAAGGCAATTTGCCTGTTTGATCTAGTCAAAGAAAACCTATCATTTCTAGAGCTGTTGCTATTGATGAAAAAGGATCTCTTGTCGCATGATAGAGAGGAACCTAAAAGATGAACCTACAAAATGGATTTTGCATTCATGGTCAAAGTAATGAAATTAGAAGAAGAAAAAAATCATCCCAAGAAGCAATTCAAGTTCTAGAATGGCAACAAACAAGGGTGAAGAGTAAAATGAAATTATAATGACATATGCCCTTGTTGCCGAGAAAAAGGCAATAAGTTGCAAATTGGTTCATAAAGTCAAGCTCAACTTAGATGGAGTGATTGATATATACAAAACCAAATTTGTTGCTGAGGGATATGGCTAGGAACTTTGCACCAATGAATAGTTAGCACCATCATTGCCCTTGTGAAGACCATCGCTGCCCCTGTGAAGTGACCCTGTGAAGACCATCATTACCCTTGCTTCACACTTTGATTCGCCTATCCATAAATGGATTTGGATGTTAATAATGATTTCCTCCATAGATATCTAGATGAGAAAATCGAAATGACACAACCTATATGGTTTCGAAAAGAAAGTCTAGAAATCACTTTATGATTTGAAACAAGCACTACATGCATGGAATAAAAGAATTCACAATCACTTTCTTTCTTTAGGTTTTCAACTGTCAGACTTAGCTATCTAAAAAAGGCTATTGAAATTATTCTTGTATTTCTTTATGCTGTGATGACTTGATCATTAGAGGTTCCAATGGATGGCTCATTTCTCAAGTCAAAGATAAATCGTTTGACATGAAGGATATGGAAGAAAGACACTATTTTCTTAGGCTGAAAATGAGAGAAATGAAATAATTATGGGGCTCCTATTCATCAACTACACAATTGTGTGACATGCTTTAGCCCAATAGTGGCATTTATTCATGCACTGCTTGGAAAGGGCATTGAAATTTGCGACTTGTATTCCTCTCCATTGTCACAATAGAGGGAGTTGGTGTGCTTCCCAATCTACTTTTCAAGCAAGTTTTTCTCTCTCTATCTCTCTCTCTCTCTCTCTCTTTGACAAATTACACAAACTGAGCAAAAAGCAACTTGAAGAGTTGGAGGATCTGATAGCAAGGGAAAGTCAAAACATGGGGATCATTAGGGAAATGCGGGTGGTAGAGGAGTTGTTGCCTACTTAGGCCTTACTATTCATTGTACAAATCTTATATATTTTTCCAACCTAAGAATCTCCCTATGTAAGTACAAATTTGTAAAATTTTTTAAAATTTTGTAACTTTTCAAAGAGATATTATTCTGTGAACCCCCAGTAGTGGGGATTACTTGCTACACTACCCAAAAAAACCCTCAATTTAATGTTTTTTTATGCTTCTTACTTAGAAATGCAAAATATTGATATTGTTTCTAGATTTGACAGAGGTGTCAAAATAAAAATCAAAATTTTTTGGTAGCATAAGCATAAATCATTACAAAAGATTCAGACTAAGAAAGGGGCCCCTATGAGAGAGCCCTTCAACTGGTGACATGGAAGGATAACATGAATAAAGTTGAGTATAACATTGGCTAGTGGAGGCCAATATAATATTGTGAGTAGACTAACTTTTCCATTTCAATGGACCAAATTTTGATGTAGAAGTCCCACTTGAAGCCCTTTTGAAGCTTCAATTCTCCCATCACGTTTTTGAACTATAAGCACACTTTAAAGTCAAGTTTCACAACCAAACTTGCACCATTTGTCCTAAGACCAAATCCTCCCATTAAACTATGACACTTCCCTCACTCTCACATTTTTCTCTTCCTTCTATCTCTTTCTAAGACCATATTTTGTAATCTCTTCATTCTTTTGAGTAGGAAGCTTCTTTCTTTGTCCTTCCTATCATGGAAGGACGTTCACATTAAACTCTCATCATTTCCCTTCTTTACATGCGTTTCCCTCTGATTTCATTTTTATTCTTTCAAAACTTTCAAGATTTTAGAGCGAGATGCACTCTAGCTTCTTCTTGCTTCATTTTGGTGCTTTTCTTTTAAATCGCACTACTTCTTCTCTCATCTAAGATTTCTCTTTTGATTTCAATTATTTGCAATCATAAACTTAAGGCTTGTTACACAATCAATGTTTCTAGATGAACCATGAATGATGCACCATGAATGATCCAAGGTGTTCCAAGCATGGAAGGAGCTATTGGATGATATTTTTTGAGAAAGGAAGTAAAGAGGCAGGGATTAGATGGGATTATGCATGAAAATCAATCCTTCTTTCATCCATCGCTCAATAGTGACACAAGGACAAACAAGAGGGTATTTCACTCAACCTAGCTAAAAGTGTATTCTGTGTTCGAGTGGGGATATTGCTTGGTCATGTCATTTCTCAAGATGGTATACGAATCGAGCGATGTAGGATTCAAGCCATAAAACAATTGCCTGAGGCTCAAAATCTAACTCAATTTCATTCTTTTGTGGGGTTTATCATCTTCTATAGATGTTTTATCAAATATTTTTTGAAGATTGTAGATCCATTGTATGAGTTGACAAAGAAAGATACCAGGTTTGAACTGACTGCATGGCTACACCTAAGAGTCGAGCAATGGCTACACCTATTTTAAGGCAAGAAAGGTGGGATGTTATCTTCCATGTGCATGTAGATGCTTTTGGGTATGCCTTAGGCATTATTTTGGCTCAGTTAGATGGTTAGCTAGATTATCTAGTATATTATGCTAGTCGATTGTTGACACCCACTGAGTCCAACTATAGTTTTGTCGAGCGAGAAGCTTTGGGAATGATATTCAATGTGCCAAAACTAAGAATTATTACTCGACAACCCTTTTGTGTTTTATGTGGACCACCAGCATTAGTTTATCTGATCAGTAAGAACTAGCCTTGAAGGCTTGGAAATACACTTTGATTGGTGGACACCTCTATCATCAATGTGTAGATAGGATTCTTCACAGATGGGTTATGCCACAAGAGTGAGCAATTGTTTTGCAGGGTATTCACTCGGGTCCTTTAGGGGGACATTTCCAAGGGGAGTTAATTGCCAAAAAAGTGTTGTAGGTAGGATTATGGTGGGAAACCTTGTTCAAGGATGCTCAAACTAAGTGTATGCACTATGATGTTTGTCAGCGCATTGGGCAGTTGTTACCCAATTAGTCTATGCCATTTTAATCTACTCGTCCTTGGGAAGTTTTTCAATGATGGGGTTTGGATTTTGTTGGCCCTTTCAAACCTGCAAGGTTTACATAGAATAAATACATCATTGTACTTATTGACTATGCTACTAAGTGGGATGAAGCCAATAAAAGTCTGAGATAGCTCGGCTTGAAACATTGCTAAGTTTATTTTTGAAAATATAATCTACTAATATGGATACCATTTACATCTTGTTAGTGACCAAGGTGCACATTTTCTTAATGACGTGGTAAAGTTGCTCAAGAATAATTCAAAATCATGCATAAGTTTCCACTACATATTATCCTCGTGGCAATGGTGAAGCCGAGTCCACAAACAAAACAATAAGCTTATCCTCACAAAAACAGTGCAATCATCCAAGAGAAAATGGGATACCAAACTTCATTATGCTTTACCGGCTTATCAACTGCTTATAAGGTCACTACAAATCTTACTCCTTTTCCTATGGACTTTGGCTTGGAAGCAGTCATTCCCTCATAATTTATTGTTCCCAGTCTTCATATCGCCACTGAGCATCACTTGGACAAGTCAGAAGAAATCAAGGGGTGATTACATCAGCTAAGCCACCTTAATGAGTTAAGCGTTCAAGCATCCTAGTCACAACAAGTGATACAACGTAGAAGAAAGGCATGGCATGATAGGCATATCATGCCTAAGCATTTGAAGAATGCTCGTATTATTATACAATGCCAAGTTGGGGCTTGTCAAAACAAATTTCAAATTGGGTTAGAATGGTCCCTACAAGTTAAATAAATTTTTCCTCAATGGGATAGTTCAACTTGAAAGATTTGCAAGGTAATGTATTCCTCGAGATGTAGTGGAAGTGCAATGAAGCCATACCAAGCAGCGTGTTCCTCGGTCACAGGCAGGACTCGGATGCAATTTACATGGTTGACAATGCCTTGGTTAATTGTATGCCAACAAGAGTGCCAGTTAGCTATTTAGTGATAGTAGAAGAGATGTATTATATGCCAACACATGGCATTTTAAATGTTGTGGGTACATTAATGTAGGATAATCATGCCCAAGAAAGGGAGACTATACACTATCATGCAGCCAGTCATTTGACGTGATGTCCAATTTTAGATCTCGTTTGGCTACATTGGGTCAGGGGTTTCCATCATCATCTCCACTTTCTTTTGCAACCTTTTACTTCCCTCATATCTCAATCGCTTACAATAGCTCCCTTGTTTCCGTTTGATGTGATTTCCACTCTTCTTCTTCTTTATCCTCATCTATAATCAACTTCTACGTAGTTTGTGGCTATGGAGGAGTGCAGAGAGAAATCTCATCTATAGAATAGGCGAAGAGCATCGTCTTGTGTGTCGCCTCTACACCCAATCGAGAACTTCAAAAATGACATTCTCGGAGGTATTTTTGACAAAATATGAAGAGGGAAGAGGAGAAGAGTGGAGATGAGGAGAGAGGGCACAGTTAGAGAGCACACCACAAATGACTAACTGTACACTAGATTTAGTTGAAAATGTAAAATATATACAAACCCATTTAGGGGCATCTAACCCTTTCCTTTATAGCACTCTATTGGGTTAGTGCTATGCACATATGATCACATGATGTTGAGCGTGATCTCTTTTGACTAGTCGGATTACTATATTCTGATTTCAGGTAAGAAAGTTATGGCTATTTCTTTTTGCTACCTACTGTCAATAAACTAGTAGAAGAGTGTTTGGACAGGAAGATGAACACCCATAACCAGAGAGGACTTGATCTAGGACATGAGGATGGAAAAGGTTCATACTTTTATAGAATCAACAATATTTGAAGCAAAAGAAAAAGCAATGAAAAAAATATACTTAATGATAAGAAGCTTCTTGATACGGTGTTGCCCTCCCACTTTCAGTATCCACAAGTTGATCACACCATCTTGCACTCAGTATTTGTGTTCCCTTGGATTTAACACACTGGTATATCATGCTTTTATGTTCCCACATGGAGAAATAAGATGCTCAATCACATAAAGCAAACTTATTTAGTTAGATGACTCTAGAAAAATTTAGATGAAGAGGAGGCCCAACACCCACCGGTCATATCCATAAAAACCAAGAGCGTAGGATCGTTGTTGTAAGCATAGTCAATCTTTAGGGATTAAGATCTTATCAGTAGAGTCTCAATCTTGTCGTTAAGAGTAAAGCAGCCCCATCTACAAGCTTTTGTAGTGATAATTATATACGTTCAATAGACCAAAAAGTTAATTGAGAAAATCACTTAGACAAAAGGTTGTCTACCATATGAAATAAAATTTTGATTTCTATCAGGTCATCAATGAAAACACGAGTTTAGCGCTTCAGCACTTGTGGTTTCATGCTAATTTTGCAAAAGTAAAAGCCAATGATGCTTCGCATATATTAAGCTAGTTTTTATTTAGTGCATCCTTTACTGATCAGCTTCTTATTTAGTTCATCGCTTGCTGAGTCTTTGTGTAAGTGCTTTGCTACTTAGCATTCATAGAACACCCTTCAACCAAAGAGCTTTGTCAATATCTATACTCGGGTGCCTCACAAAACTTGATTGTTTTTCACCTACCACTATGACATACATCTATGTGTTGGAGCTTTTCTTTGCCTGTTGGTATAGAGATAAACCAACTTCCTTCAATGTTGTACATTTTTGGGAACCATGATATCATCATAGTTCAATACAATGCTTTGTTCTTGATATTCCACTTGAAAGGTTATGTTATTTGTATTCCACTACATTCATATGCTTGGTGTTTTATTTGCAATGATAATACATGTATTATTATGTTTTGCTAACAAGTTTAGCTGCAGCTTCAAGTTTCCATGAATCTTGGTTAAAGAGACTTGCCAAATATTCTATATTAAGCTTTCCTTTCAGCATGAACTGATTGATTCAACGGAGCTTCCAAAATATTTTGTATTGTTTCGAAGGCTAGATTTTCTTCGATTATCTTATCATTTACTTTTGATTTCCTAAATGTTTTATGTTATTTTGAAGGTGAGAGTTACTTTCGATTATCTTATGATTTTGAAAGAAGGTTCTCTTTCATCTTTTGTTAATCAAGCATGCCTATAGTTCATCCACTGTATTTGATCTAGAGTAGGGTAAAGATCATGTAGGTGTGCTTGATATGCAAAAGAAAATGTCGATCTAATGCCTCTTTCTCTCTTATAAGCTAACATCTTGCTTGACTTGCTCGTCATGTATTCAACACTAGCTTCACTTTCATAAGCTAGTCCATCCTATGGAAGAAAAGGACTTGCCAAATGTTTTATGTTGTTAACATGCTAACATGTTTTCTTTTAATGTTTCTTTTCTATTTAGGTTTGATGTCATTTCTTCTTGGATACGTTACTTCACATATGTAAAGGTGCTTCTCACATGTTTTCTTGTCGTTTTCAAGGCACTCATTTGTTTCCAGGGTGAGATCATATGTTCTCTTTCATCACACTCACTTGTGTCTCTGAGTACATGCAGGTTTGCACAGGTGCCTAGATACAATCCAATGGACTAAATGCACATTCGATACCTATAGGATGAGTACATCTACTTTGTTTTTCATACTTATCTATATTTACAAGTGCATGCAAGGTCTTGCTAGACCAGCCGTTTGTTTCGATTAACTTATTGATGACTTATGGTATGTATTTACTTATTGGTTTACCTTATATCTTCAAGCAACACATACTTTTATTTTGCCATTTATGTGGTGAGGTATACTTATATGTCTTTCACGATGAACACATATGGCTGACTTATTGAGTACTCGTTTGGCCGTGGCACCTATGGATTACTTATTGCATACTTGTTTGAACGTGGCAAGGTTCAACGTCTTTCAGGTGACAATATTTTTGAGCACATATGGCTAATTGCTTGAGTACTCATTTGGATGTGGCATATGGCTAACTACTTGAGTACTCGTCTGGACGTGGTACATGGATTATTATTGATTCCTCGTTTGGATGTGACATATATTTACTCGTCTCGACGTGGTACATGGCTTATTATCGAGTCCTCGTTTGGATGTGATACATATTTACTTGCCTGGACATGATACATGGATTTTTATTGAGTCCTCATTTGGAGGTAACACATATTTATCTGGCTTTCACGATGGACACATATGGATTACTTATTGAGTACTCATTTCGACATGGTCATATTGCGTACTCGTTTGGACGTGGCAAGGTTCAACATTTTTCAGGTGACAATATTTATGAACACATCTGGCTAATTGCTTGAGTACTCGTTTGGATGTGGCACATATGGATTACTATTGAGTACTTGTTTGGACGTGATCACCGTTCCCATTTTCTAAGTTACGTCTGGATGTTCTTTGTAATCTCGGATGCACGTCTTCCCGGTTGTTCGGTAGTTCCAGATGTGAAGAGGTTGTTATTTCATTCCCACTATGATTATGTAAGTTGTGTCTAATCCACACCAGCTTGCCTCTTGTCATACGTGTGTGGCTTATGCTCATTGTATTTTTGGTTCTTTGGTACTTTCGGCTTCCTAGTTGTTTGGTACTTCTGGGATGCCCAATTGTTCGGTACTTTTGGATGTCTGGATGCTCGTTGTTTTTTGGATTATTGATTCTTGATTTGCAGGACCATTATGGGCCTTCCTATTATGTTGCTGCGGCTTTCTTACACTATGCAAGTGATATTTCAGTCTTGGCTTTGTGGGACATCTCAAATTCGAGACTTATGGATGCCTAAATGCTCATTGTGTTTTTGGATTATTGGTTCTTGATTTGCAGGGTCTTTATGGGCCTTCCTATTGTGTTGCTACGGCTTTCTTACACTACCCAAGAGACATTTCAGCCTTGGCTTTGTGGACATCTCAAATCCCCCCTCCATACTTATCTTTGGAGTGACCAAAGCAATTTCCTCATACATCCATCCATGGTACAATAGAAAAGGACACAAATATTTGCTGTGTTCATATACGCCGCATGAAATCGGTCATTGTAGGTGGATGAATTGTGCAAAACATGAAGGCATGATTATAAAGGTTTGAGGAGGTTTAACCAGATTGAACTTGGAGACAACATGCTCTACTATTCAGATGAAGAGCTCAAACATTGAACTTGAAGATCTCAAGCCCTGATTATGCATCATCACTATGTCAAACAAGTTGAGATTTCCAAGCACATTTTTCTAATTCTCACACATACTTTGCACTGTATCATGCACCAAACATAGCACCTATACTTTGCACTATACTATGGACAAGTGCGTGACTTATGCCTTTGTACTATCCACATGCAATTTGCACTTGTATCATCCAACATTACACTGTATCATTCAAACTGGCATATGGCCATCCTTTGTATATATATTTTCACATAGATATATATAGTGGCGCGGGAAGAGTCTCTATGGCTTAAAGCAAGCACCTAGAAGTTGGTACACCAGAATTGACAAGTATTTGCTGATCTGGGATACATGAACTCCAATGCAGATCATACTCTCTACTACAAAGTTCAAGGGGAAGACATTACTATTGAACTTTTGTACGTAGATGATCTGATTGTGACCAAAAGCAAGGATAGCTTCATCAGAAAGCTAACAAGACTTATCTACATAGTTCGACATGAAAGATCTTGGACTTATGCACTACTATCTTAGAATTAAGTTCTCAAGAGATTCAGACAACATCTTCATGAGTTAGCTCAAATATGTTGGCAGTCTCCTATAGAAGTTTCATATGGCAGATTGCAAGATTGCAGCCACTCCCATGGAACAGGTTTGAAACTGACAAAGGATTCAGAAAAGCCTATAGTCAATGACAGGTACTACAGGCAACTCATCGAATCTCTTATATATCTGACTATCACATGGCTAGATATTTGTTATGCAGTAAGTTCACTTGCACTGTTTATGGAAAATCCAAAATAGTCTCTTTGGAATGCAGCCAAAAGAGTCTTGAGATACATTAGAGGTACAAGATAGTTTGGAATAGAATACAGAGGAAGTCATCCATGGTTGCATGGATACTATGACAGTGACTATGTCGGAGATCATGAGACTAGAAGATCCACACAGGGATATGCATTTTTCCTTAGTCAAGTTGCTATATCATGGTTGTCAAACAAACAACCAACTATTTCTTTGTCTTCAACTGAAGTAGAATATAGAGCACTCACTACAAGTGCATGTGAGGCTATATGTCTTAGAAGACTATTGTCAAAAATAGATTACTTTGATGATTCAATGCCAACGACAATATACTGTGATAATCAATCGACTCAAGCACTGGCCAAGAATCCAGTATATCACTCCAAAGCACATTGATGTCAAAGAGCACTTCATCAAATAAAGAGTGTTACTTTTGGTGACATCACACTGCAACATTGTGATAGCAAAGAGAATGTTGCAGACATCTTTACCAAACTACGGTAAAGAGCTTTTCAAGAAACACCAACAAGCTCTTAGTTTGACGTAGAGGAATGACATTCCCATTAAAGGGGTGTGATGGAATGTAATGCTCAATCCTTCTTCAATTCCCCAGAATCATCATCTTGAGGGAAGGCCTACTTCATGATGTTGATCTTGAGGGAAGGTGTTGAGAGATCACACTCAACATCATGTGATCATATGTGCATAGCACTAACCCAATAGAGTGCTATAAAAGAAAGGGTTGGATGCCCTAACCCTAACCCTAAACGTATTTGTATGTATTCTAAATTTTCAACTAAATCTAGTGTACAGTTAGTCATATTTGTGGTGCACTCTTTAGCTGTGCCGTCTCTCCTCATCTCCACTCTTCTCCTCTCCCCTCTTCATATTTTGTCATAGGATGAAGGGCACAAATGTGTACTCTCTCTAAAGTAATTTCAAGGATTGGGCTCCATGATGGATCTTTTCCTAGAGTATCATGATCTAGTGCCTTAATTTGATCGATCTCTATAAGTTCACAAGCCCATTTCTTTTGGTTCTTTTTACCTACCTACAATGGGACTCTTGTTTGCATGCACAATGGACGAGGATGCCTTGTATTTACTAATAAACAACACAAACCACATCTGAATACTACAAACATTGTGAACTATCAAATAAATAAATAAATAAAGTTTTTTGAACGAACAATACTACCTGATTCTTTAAACAGGGATCTTTGGAGAAAAAATGTTATCAAACTTGTTCTCCTCAGTGGCCCCTCTTGTATTCTAGGAGGCTGAAGTTGATGGATCTTGCTTTAAAGAAAATCACATGCCCCCAAACATCTCCAAATCTATTTCAGACAATCTTTTGTGTATAAAACTATACATAGTAAGAGTGTAGTGACTGCTCTTTTACTATTGTACTATTTTTTCTTGCAAGAAAGCCTTTAAAAGCTCGCTTTTCATGACATTTCTTTCAAAACAAACAAACCTTTTAACATTTTCAAACAATGTAGTAAATGAAAACAACACAACTACACAAAATGAAATACAAAGTAATAGTTTCTTCTTCAAAGTTGCATTGTTAAATTCAAAATCTCATCATTTCCATTGTCTTGCATTGTTCCAAAGAATATCTCACATCAAACTCAATGAAAATTGTTTGGATAGATTCCATAACTTCACAAGGTCTTCAAAATCATGTTGCTCCAATCTCAACCTCCATAAAAGCTACTTGGATAGATCCCACAACTTCACAAGCTCTTCAAAATTTTAAATCTCGTCATTTCCACCGTTTTGCATTGTTCCAAAGGATATCTCACCTCAACCTCCATGAAATCTCTTGGATAGATTCCAAAACTTCACTAGATCTTTGAAATCATGCCCCCTTATAGACCAATGCTGAGACATGGGTAAAGGAAAGATTGATTTTTATGCATAAGCAAGTGTAATGTCTGAAAATCAATCTTCTTTCATCTTTTCTCAAAGAATCTCACCCAGTAGCTCCTTCTAAGCTCGAAACATCATGCATCATTCATGGTTCATCCAGAACATTGATTACCTCAAGTTTCTGCATGAAAATGATTTGAGATTGTAAGAGAATATTAGATGAGACAAGAAGTGGTAGGATTTAAAAGAAAAGCACCCAAGATAGAGCAAGAACAAGGCAGGGTAAATCTCATTTAAAAATCTTCAAGGTTTTTAAAGAATGAAAGTGAAATCGGAGGGAAATGCAAGTAAAGAAAGAAAATTACAAGATTTTGGCATGAGATTCCATCCCCTAATAGAGAGATACAAAGAAAGAAGCTTCTGCTCAAAAGAAAGGCAAAGATTTGAAAACAGGGTTGGAGCAAGAAAATTTTGAAATGGAGCTCAAAAATGAGGGAGAGGGAAGAGAAATGAGAGAGAATGAGAGGTGTGTGGATGGGAGGGTTTGGTTTGAGGAAAAATGGTGTAAGTTTGGTTGAGAAACTAGGTTTTCTAGTTTGGTTACAATTCAAAAATGGGATGGGAGAGTGGAGGCAGCAAGTGGGAGGTCTACATCGATCTTTGGTCCAATAAAGAAATAAGAAAGTCAGGCCGTTTTCAATATTCTATTACCCTCCACTAGCCAATATTTTACTCAGTTTTATTCACCTCATCCTTCCATGTCACTAGCGCAAGGGCTCTCTTACAGGGCCCTTTTCGAGTCCAATTTTTTTTAATGACATTGATGCATATTTTTAACACCAAGCTTATAAATTCATTCACTAGTTTTTGAATTATTTTTGACTTTGTACATACTCCTTACTTTATGATTCACTAATATTCTTCAATTTTCTCAAATTTTTTAATCTTAATTTATTAATCTTATGAGTTTTTTAATTATATTAATATTTTTAAATTCATTTAAGTTTTAATTTATTGTATTTTTTTTTTAACATTGATATCTTGAAGTGTTTTTAAAAATGCAAACCAAATCAAGCTTCTTAACCTTGTTGCGACTTTAATAAATATTAAAATAAAGTTTTTTAATAAAAATAAAATAAAATTATAATATTTAAAAACAAAATTCAATTTATATTTTCTTTAAAAATAAATTTAATTATTTGTTAAATACAATCAACATTAATATGTTTTTAAAATTTTAACCAAAAGCAAATTTAAATAGTAAACATTTGTTTATTTTCTAGGCCAGGGTGGGGGGCGAGCAAAGATTAAGGCAAGTGAGATGGAGAGATGGGAGGAGGCCATAGTGGGTAGCAAGAGGCAAAGGGAGGCCAAGCTAGGCGGAGGAGGTTGGGCAGGGCAACGAGGCCAAGCTAGGTGGGGGAGGCTGTCGATGGGTGAAAGCTCAAGCTAGCCACAGCAAAATCCCCTCCCCCCTTGCTTCCCCCCACCCCCTCCATCCACCAACCTATTGTGTTGTCCCTAAAATTAATGTTCTCCCTTATAGTTACAAGTAATGTTTCA
This sequence comes from Dipteris shenzhenensis, assembly GCF_047967505.1. Classification (NCBI taxonomy): domain Eukaryota; kingdom Viridiplantae; phylum Streptophyta; class Polypodiopsida; order Gleicheniales; family Dipteridaceae; genus Dipteris; species Dipteris shenzhenensis. Next base: position 18,393,229 of record NC_141620.1, read on the forward strand.
TATCCTAGTGGTATAGAAAAAAAATTCCAACGAAGAGATCATGGGTTCCATTCCTCAGTTTGTCAACTTTGCATTGTTGCCCCCCCCTCAAAACCCATTGCACGTGCAACAAGTTGGTGGGCTCTCTCTCTCTCTCTCTCTCTCTCTCTCTCTCTCGCTATTGTGTACACAACATGGTGGGAGATGGAGTGGGAGTGTGGAGGGCCATTCCACACCCCTCCCCCCAACTGTTGCATATGCAATAGTTTTGGAGGGCATTCCCCCCTCCACCTCTGGCTCCCCTTGATCAACGTCGTGATCACATGTGTGCACGCTTGCATGCACACGAGAGAGAGAGATAGAGAGAGAGAGAGAGAGAGAGAGAGAGAGAGAGAGAGAGAGAGAGAAGGGGGGGAGAAGGGGGAGGACAGAGGATAGGAGAGGAGGAAGAGAGAGGAGGAGAGGCTAACACAAGAGAGAGAGAGAGAGAGAGAGAGAGAGAGAGAGAGAGAGAGAGAGAGAGAGAGAGAGAGAGAGAGATGGGAGGGTGAGGGAAAAGGTGGAGGGGGAGAGGGGAGGGAGGAGGAGGGGGATGAGGGATTACCTAGCAGGAGGAGGTTATGGAGGATGATGAGGGATTACCTAGGAGGATATGAAAATTAGGAGTGAGAATGAGAGAATGAGGGAGTAGATATTTTATGGGAGGCAAGACATAATCAAGTTTACGATATCTCTTTAGTGTAAGAATATAACCAGGTTTATGATAGCTCTTTATGGGGGGCAAGATATAAGCAGGTTTACGATAGCTCTTTAGTATAAGAATAAGTAGCAAAATATTTAGGAGGAAGTAGGGATTTTAACCAAGGGGGCCACTATGTAAAAACCCCAAATAGCATTGCAATCAAGGGGTATTAGGAATACCCCCTACCTATGAACTTTTATAAGCCCCCTTCCATAGATTTTGAGATGATTAAAGTATCCCTTATGTATGAAAATTTTCACTTTTGAACTTAAAATCCCCTTATGTATGTATAGTTTCTGTAACCCCATAAAAATATAAAATCCCTTCTGTGGATTGCACATGCTATCTTACAAATTTCTTAGTGACCCCCCTCATGGGATTTTATGGGAGGCTTGATATAATTAGGTTTACAATAGCTTTTTAGGATAATAATAAGTAGCAAAACCTTTAGTCCCTCCTTCATTCCGCACTTCATTTTTCAATTGTCTTGGTCCTCTGTTCATCTTAACCTATTGCAAAAGTTGGCAAATTTTTCAAAATGCTACAGTTCAGGTGATTTGTTTTCCAACCTATTGTGACCATTAGGTTTTTTATTTATTTTTAATTTCCAAAGATGTGGATTCTCTCTCTCTCTCTCTCTCTCTCTCTCTCTCTCTCTCACTCTCACACACACACACAGACAAACACACACAATAGGAGCCAATCAATATGGATTAGCTATCACATCCACAAATGGAAGTATAGAATGATCCACACAATACAAGGGCATGTCCACCCACTAAAAAGGACCAATCTCCATCCAATATCCACTTCCAACAATCATGTGAAGGTGGATTTTAAACCCCCCTAATAATCCTGATGTACTAGCTTATTGCATATATAGAAGGAGAGTCTTACCACTTGCCTTTTGCAAAGGTCAAGGGCAGTGTCTACTCCGTTAACAAAGTATAGAGAAATAGAAAGGCATGCCACATGATGAGACAAACATGAGGATACAAGCATAAGCAGAGTCCAAAAAGTTACACGTCACTATAAAAGTGACTTCTCCATATCACATAGACAATTTTTGATTGATATGTAATTATGGGCAACTCTATGAAGCAATGTGAAAAATGTGAGCTTGATAATGCACTCCTCAATCTTTCTTCTCCCATGATAATATGGTAAAAACAACTCTTGGCTATCAAGAGAAGAATAATGTTTTGCCATATATGAAACAATCTTGAGAATAAAAATACCTTGGGCCATTGACACCCAAGAAATAATTAACACGCCATAAAAAGAAAGCCCCCCCTTTTTGTAATATTTTCCCTTGAAACAAGAAGGATTCCCTTTAAAAAATGAGGTGAAACTTGGCAATTGTAATTACAACAATGGCAAATAAGGGTGTCCTAGCAACCAAATACAACTCTAACCAATTCTCCCGCGAGTCGACTTTGTAACTACTTGGCAAAAAGACTATGACAGTAGCAGCTGAAAACTGTAAGAAAATAATACAACGTTTGTCCTCAGCAGATAACAGGATCTCGTATGCAAGAGAGAAAACCAGATAGTATGGAGAATCAAAATTTTGATTACTATAGAATTGATACAATAGATGGCACTGCCTCCCAACCGTGCGCTCCTGCGAAAGAAGCTTCGATGGCGAGCTAGAAACAGTAGAGGACGGAGTCTGGATGCTAAGGAATTAGGGTTGCTGTAGCCAGTGATGAAATGGGCTTCACGGGCTTGCTCTTATATAGCCACTAGTCATAGTCAGTTAAACCTAATATGGTGACCAACCCAGTCCGCCCAAAATGGTCGGTTGGGGGTAGGCTACCAACCACAAGATAGATCCTGTGCGCAAAATAGTGCAACTAACCTACAGTCTCCATTCAGCCCACAGCCATCCGAGATCATCTGGGAATCCAAACGGGCCCCGCAACCTCAGAGTGGGCTGCCCCAAGAAAGGCTCCATCTACCCTCAATGCGGTCAGTCATGGGACGCCTTCCCGCACTTGCATGTAGCCTAGTTGGCAGTGTGCCAACTCTGTCCAGCCACCAAGCCACATATGGCCCCCATCTGGTGTCCAAACCAAGACCTACTGGATAACCGAGCTACTCAAATGCCTTCTCCTCATATGGGGGGCTTACAAGTAGAGTTAGCTAGTTCCCATGTAGTTACAAGAGAGTGGAGCATTGATATCTAACACCCCCCCTCAATGTCCACCCACAAGTGAACTTACTTTTTTGGTCTAATGCCAAGTCGATGAAGATGCCTCTCCAGCAAGTCTCTTCCAAGAGCCTTTGTGAAGATGTCCACAGCATTCTCTGTAATCGGATAGTACACCAAGTCGACCTCTCCATTCATGATCAGCTCACGTACAAAGTGATATTGAATCTCAATGTGTTTTGTGCAAGCGTGGAACACCGTGTTCTTTGCAATCGCCATGCAACTTTGATTGTCACATGATAACTGCGTAGGCTTGTTCTGCACTACACCCATGTCCCCCAAAATCCTCCTCAACCACATTGCCTCGTAAGAAGCAGAGCATGTTGATTTGTACTCAGCCTTGGTAGAAGAAAGCGCAACTGTAGGTTGCTTCTTGCTAACCCATGATACAGCTCCAGATCCAAGTGAGAAACAGTAACCTGTCACTGATCTCCTGCTGTCCACATCTCTTGCCCAATCCGAGTGACAGAGTCTGGTCAATATGTTGCCCTTGGTATAGGTGATGTCATAATCAAGTGAGCCTTTGATGTATTTAAGCACCCACATCCCTGCCCTACAATGGTTCTCCCGAGGCTTATTGGAAACCTTGCTTAGTACACCAGTCGCAAAACTGATGTCCGACCGTGTGTTGCACAAGTAAATCAAGCTACCCACAAGCCTTCTGTACTTTTCTTCATCCACCAGTGGTGATGAATCCTCGTTTGAGAGCTTCATGTCAACCTCCATAGGGGTACCAACTGTCTTGCACTCAGCCATGCCAAATGCCTTCAGCATCTCTCCAGCATACTTCAACTATGAAATGAAGATCTATGTCGGCTCTTGCCAAACTTTAATCCCCAAACAAAAATGCATCAGTCCGAGGTCTGTCATTTCAAAGTCTCTTCCTAGCAAATGCTTCGTCTGCGAGATCTTCTCTTCATGGTTCCTTGTTATGACAAGGTAATCCACATAAAGGACCACGATCATACATCTGCCTCCTTCTCTGAAGATATACAAATTTGCATCTGATGGGCTCCTCTTGAACCCATTTTGCAAAAAGGAGGCATCAATTCATTGGTACCATGCTCGTGGGGCCTGTTTCAGCTCGTAAAGTGCCTTCTTCAATTTACAGGCATTACCTTCTGAACCGAGGATCACAAAACCTGGTGGTTGTTCCACGTATACCTCCTCCTTGAGATCTCCATTCAAAAAGGCGGATTTCATATCCATCTGAAACACGGGCCAACTTACCTAGGCAGCTAAAGCCAAAACACTATGAATTGTGGTTAGTCGAGCTATGGGAGCAAAATTATCCTGATAATCAAAACCATTTACTTGTGCGAATCCTTTTGCCATGAGCCAAGCCTTGTACTTATCCAACATGTCGTCAGACTTGTACTTGGTCTTGTACACCCACTTGGTGCCAATTACCTTGTGTTTTGGTGGATGATCCACAAGATCCCAAGTGTTGTTCTTCATTATGGAGCCATACTCCGACTACATAGCCTCCATCCACCTATCATCACCCTGTGCCTCTTCAAGACACTTAGGTTCATCAACACGGATCACCTCTATCATCAACGCATAGTTGACCAAGTGTTCCTGCACCCTTCTTTGCTCCTCTAATACCGGCGGTGTTCGGATGGTTCCTCCTCAATGGCTGGAGGTTCTCTGCCATCCAAAAGTTGCTTTACCCACTTCGGGAATGGTCATTGCCATTGTGGTTCTGCAGGCTCTTCGTCATCTTCTTTATCTTGAATCCTCCCAAGCACCATTAGGGGAGTTCAGTCTGCTATTGGTGGTGGTACTGGATGGATATCCTGGTCCTGGTTGTCTGGTAAGGAAGCATCCTCCTCCAATTGATGCGGCTGTTCTGAGAAGACCACATTGCGACTTACAATTACCTTCTTGGTAACAGGGTTATAGAGATGGTAACCCTTCGCCTCTTCACTATAGCCTAAGAAAATACACTTCCGGCTCTTCGGTTCCCATTTGGTCCTGGTAGCATCAGGGACATGCACAAAACAGTCACATCCAAAAACTCTGAAATGTGCAGCTGAAGGTTTCTTACTAGAAAAGGCCTGCAGTGGAGTCATCTTGTTCACAGCCTTCATGTAGCTATGATTCAGAATGTAAATTGTAGTGTTACATGCTTTAGCCCAGAAAGTCTTTGGCAAATCTTCCCCTTTCATCATACTCCTACCCATTTCGCAGATGACACGCATCTTGCGCTCTGCTACTCCATTTTGCTGTGATGTATGTGGTGGGGGTTTTTGCCTCTTGATCCCGTGACTTTTGCAGTAACTCTCGAATTCAGTTGATGTGAATTCTCCACCTCTGTCTGATCTCAATTTCTTCACCTTCTTCCCCGTCTCTTTCTCGACCATTACATGCCATTCCTTGAACTTACTAAAAGCCTCGTCTTTAGTCTTCAAGAAGTATATCTATATCCTTCTACTATAGTCATCGATCAGCATCATGAAGTAGTAGGAACCACCCAAAGCTTCCGTCTCCATCTTTCCGCAGAGGTTCGTGTGAATGAGCTCTAGAGGAGCCTTTGCCCTGCTGGCCTCTTAGGAAAGGGATGCCGATGCTGCATGCAAGCTTTACATACATCGGACAGATTTGAAATTTTTGGTAGATCTATAATCATTCCACTTTTATGCATCTCCTTCAAAGAACTAGGGTTTAGATGACCAAACCTCTCATGCCACAGCTTAGTGTTCTTCACATCGGCTCGAGTACTGAAAGCTTAGAGTTCGTAGATGTTGTTGTGCCGTGTACCTCTACCAATGACCTTCCCTTGAAGATCCAAGATCTGTGCACTAGTCTTATCGAATTGAACTTTGAGGGATCCACACAATACAAGGGCTCGTCCACCCACTAAATAGGACCAAGTCTCCATCCAAATCCCATCCAATATCCACTTCCACTAATCATGTGAAGGTGGATTGTAAAACCCTTTAACCATCCTGATGTACTAATCTCAACATCTTGTAGATGAGATATGGATGTAGGTGTTGGTAAAGAATGATGGGGCATGGATTTCTTTAGAATGTGATGCTAATCATGGTAATATTCAATGCATTAAAGGATTTAATAGTAACACATATTTCATTAATTTTGGACTTTTCCATATACAATTTTTTATAGGTACTTTTGGACTAGTTTTTGGATAAAATTTAAGAAAAAACCCTACTATTCAAAACACACATCAAAACATAAAAACAAGCAATTTTTAAGAGTTTTGTAAAGGAAATCAAATCAAAATTATAAAATTTAACGTGATACAGTTTACATAAAAAACACTTGTAAACTCTCATTAATAGTTACATCAAAAGACTTAATTTTTTCTTAATTATTTACTTAATTTATTATAATTTAAATTTATAAAAATAATTTAAATGCATAAATAAATTTATGTATGTATGTATGTATTTATGGCCCATGTATGACATTAATTTATTATAAAAGTCCTCTAATGTATGTATTTATGAATGTATGGCCCATGCATGACATTAATTTACCCCATAAGAGTCCTCTAAAATCTTCAAGATATCATAACGGTATCAATAAACACCTTTTGAGAGTTTAAAATCCTAAAATATGGTAGATATGGTGTCATATAGGATGCTGCATATGCATGAATGGAATGTACATGTCCTTGGTTCATCGATGGAAGGCCATTGATACATATGGTGGGACTGATGCACTGCACTTGTCCACATGGCATGGGCATGCCCGTAGGGCTTTTAGTTGATCCATGTTCTCGTGTGGCATTCATGTTGTAACTATTGAAGAAGGGGAGGGAGGGGGAAAGAGAGAAAGGGAGGAACGTAAGAAAGAGAAGAAAAGGAAGGGGGAAGGGGAGAGGAGGGGGAAGGGAAGGGAAGGGAAGGAGTAGGGGAAGGTAAGAGGAGGGAGAGAGGGAGAGAGAGAGAGAGAGAGAAAGAAGGGTCGGGGGGGGGGGAAGAGGAGGGGAGGGGAGTTGAGGGGAAGGGAAGGGCAAGGGGAGGGAGGGGGAAGGGGAAAGGAGGGGGAGGGAGGAAGGGGAGGGGGAGGGGGAGGGGGAGGGGAGGGGAGGGAAAGGGAGAGGGGAGGGGAGGGGAGGGGAGGGGAGGGAAAGGGAGAGGGGTGAGGAAGGGAAGCGGAGGGAAGGGGAGGGGAAGGGGGATGGGGAGGGGGAGAGGAGGGGAAGGGGAAGGGGAAGGGGAAGGGAGGAGAGGGGTAAGGGGAGAAGAGGGGGAAGGGGAGCGGAGAGTTGAGGAAGGGAAGGAGTGGGGAGGGGACCTCCCTAATGCATGCTCTGGCAGTCGCGACTGCCAAGCCCCTAATGCATTCTTTGGGAAGGGGAGGCGAGAGGTAAGGAAGGGAAGGGGAGGGGAAGGGGCTCACTAATCCATGCTCTGGTCACAGCCGCCAAGCCCCTACACACACACATACACACACACACACACACACACAAAAAAGCGTTTAGCGACCGCAGCCACGGCCGCACAATTTGTGTTTTGGATTGGAAGGGGGAGGGGTAAAGGGAAGAGAAAGGGAAGGGAGAAGAGAGAGGGAGAGGAGAGGGGAAGAGAAGAGAGAGAGAGGGGGGGGGAGGAAGAAGAGGGAGAGGGAGTGGAGAAGAGAGAGGGAGAGGGGAGCGGAAAGGAAGAAAACGAGGAGAGAGGGAGACGGGAGAGAAAGAAGAGGGAAGAGAAGGGGAGGTAAGGGAGAGAATGACGAGGAGAGACAGTGGGAGAAGGAGCGAGAGACGGAGAGGGAGAGATAGGATAGTAAAAAGGGAGGGAAATTCAAATTTGTTAGGGTTTTGTGGCTTATATATCGACATTCTCTTCTTGTCTCCCTCCGCTCTCACGTTCCCCTTCCCTCTCCCTCCCTTCACTTTCCCCTTCCTCTCCCCTCTCCCCCTCTCCTCCCCTCTCCCTCTCTCTTCTCCCCTCCCATACCCTCTTCTCGCTCTTTTCCTTCTTCTTCCTCTCCCCTCTCCCTCTTTCTTCTCCCTCTCTTCCCTTCCGCTTCCCTCTCCCTCTCTTTTCTCCCTCCCCTCTCCCTCTTCTTCCTCTCCCCTCTCCCTCTCTTCTCTTTCCCTCCCCTCTCCCTCTCTTTTCTCCCTCCCCTCTCTCTCCCCTTCACCCCTCCCCCTTCCAATCCAAAACACAAATTGTGCAGCCACGGCCGTGGTCACCAAATGCTCCAAAAAATATATATTTTGCAAGGGATTGGTGGCCGTATCTGCCAAAGGATGTATTTGTGATCCCTCTCCTTCCCTTCCTCACCCCTCCCCTCCCCTTCCCCCTTCCCTCCTCTCCAATTTTCCTTTCCTTCTATTGTTTCATTAGGCGCTCGGTGGCCGTGACCGCCAAAGCATGTATTAGGGAGGCCCCCTCCCCACTCCTTCCCTTCCTCACCCTTCCCCTCCCCTCCCCTCCCCTAACCACTTCCCCCTCCCCTCCCCTTCCCTCTTCCCCCTCCCCTCCCCTTCCCCCTTCCCCTCCCCTTCCCTCCCTTTCCCTCCCTAACCTCTCTCCCTTTCCCTCCCCTCCCCATCCCCATTCCCCTCCCCTCCTTTTCCCTTTCCCTCCCCATCCCCATTCCCCTCCCCTTCCTCCCTCCCTTTCTTTCCTCTCCCCCCTCCTCTCTCTCTCTCTCTCTCTCTCTCTCTCCCCCCCCCTTCCCCTTCTCCTTCCCTTCCCTTTCCTTCCCCCTCCCCTTCCCTTTCCCCTTCCGTTTCCTCTCTTTCTTATCTCCCTCCCTTTCTCTCTTTCCCCCTCCCTCCCCTCCGTCAACAATCGTCGTAGTATGAATCTCACACCCAACATGGGATCAACTAAAAGCCCTACAGGCATGCCCATGCAACGTGGATAAGTGCAGTGCACCCGTTGCACCATATGTATCAATCGCTTTCCATCGATGAACCAAGGACATGTACATTCCATGCATGCATGTGCAACGTCATGTGTGACGCCATATCTAGCAGATTTTAGAGTTTATTTATACCATTATGATGTCTTGAAGATTTTAGAGGACTCTTATGTTAAGTTAATGTCATGCATGGGCCATACATACATACTAAGAAAACATGCGTGCCTCAAGATCCATGCAGCGCTCTAAGGTGGATGGAACCTATGTGGAGACATGATGAAGAGAATGCTCATGACATGTACCTCAAGTCAATTAGGTTCCAAGATAGATTAGCTTGGACTTATAAATAGAATCTTGAGTGAATGTGCATTTCTCACTTGTACTCAACAATACATGATAGGCCTCGTATATAGAGAGTGCCCTTTGAATAGTCAACACATGTGGGATCCTCTGATCCATATCTCTCCTTGTGGATGTCCTCGATCCACATCTCCACATCATGTAGTCCACATCCTAGGGTGGCTACTTTAATTCTTTCCTTATCACATACCTTTCTTTCAATATTGGCATTGTCTAATTGCTAACAATGATTCTGGCTTAACACGCATGTAGAGCTCAAAAAGAGGATCACTTTTCCTTTTTGGAGGATGTCCAAATTCCTCCTGGATTGCAAGTTACGCCGTGTCGAAGTTTTTGTGAAGAAGGGGGGCCTTGATGATGTGGCATAGGGATTCACATGCCAAATTCCAAACCATGCTTGGCAAGGGCTATGTGCTTAGGTGGCACTATGGTGATGTGGCAGTCCTTTAACCCCAATTGCATTAACCAAATGTTTAACCAAACTTAACCATGCCATGTGTCAATTTGTTGACCTATGTACCAGGTGTCCCTTCTAGAGAACCTTAGGAGAAAACTGAACAATTCTAAAGCTTTGAAACGTTGCTAAAGTCGAAGCTCATGCGGGACGTCACTTGCGGGTTCCAGAGATTTTAGGTTTTTGTGGGTCGTCCACGCACACGCTCTTCTTGGAGATTGTTTGCACAGGCGCTCTTCCCTTGCGGATCATCTACGCACAAGCTGTGTGGCCAAATCCAGCTCGTACGCATAGGCAGGGCTCTGGAGAGAGCTTCGTTGGCGTAGCTTGCATGATGCGGTTGTGAGGAGTCGTTCTTGAGCTCGTGGTTGGTCGCTGTGTAGCTGCGCGATCGAGACCAAGAGCCTGGGCGGCTAGTATAGTCTATGCTATGCCAGAGATACTTGGAGTGGACTGCTGAGTAGGGGCATTGGAGTGTCGTTGGTCGAGGTCGACAGTTATGGTGGTAGATGGTTTGCTGGAGGTGCCACACGTTGTTTAGGCACTGTGAGAGTTGAAGTCTTGGAGAGTCTTGGAGCCGTGGTTGCAGGGCCCTGGCTGTCATGAGATTTAGTGAGCAGGGAGCTTGGAGCCTTCTCTGGAGCAGTTTGTCTTGGCGCCACCATTTTTGTGCTATAGTTGATGAAGATGGCTATAAGCCCGTGGAGCTGTTGCTGTAGATGAGGCAAGGAGGTCGAAAGGACTTTGGCAGCAAAAAACTGCATAGCTTGTAAATGGACAATCTAGTAGTCTGCTGCGCACAGGCTATTGTAGTAGTTGTAGGAGCCTTGTGACAATGGAGCGTTGGAGAGGAGTTTGCCTGTCGTTTGCTGGAGAGGCTAGCTGTAGGATTAGCTAACCCCATGAGCCTTGGCTTGACTTCTGACTCCCTCTTATGATCTTCTCTTCAAGCTTCTGTTTGTTGGAGGCTTCTACTATAGCCCCAGTTCGGCCTATTTTCACAAGTGGTCAGCCGCTCCAACTTTCAATGAGTCCTCCTACTATTTGCACATCTACTTTATCTTTCTTCTACATCAATTTTGAGCTATTTAGGTAGCTCTCTTGGTTGTTGAAGCTTGTAGTCAAGGCTAGGAAGTAGGCACAAGGGATTTAGCTGAGTGTCTCTATTGCTCAAGAGAGTCACTATCGTCTCTTTCAATTCACAATATTCTTCTTCTCTCCCAGCTAAGAGAAGCACTACTCTCTCGCAACTTGATTCTCTCTTTCTCACACAAAATAAAGAAGAGTAGATGGGAAATGAGACTAATGAAAATCTCTAATGAATGAAAATTTCTCTAAGTACAAGAGCTCTCAATATAAAGCTAAAACTAATCTTGGAGAAAACATGATCTCCTAAGTCATGCCTACAACTAATCTAGAAGACTAGACCTAAGCTTTGATACCATGAGAAAACATGTGTGCCTCAAGATCCATGGAGTGCTATAAGGTGGATGGAACCTATGTGGAGACATGATAAAGAGAATGCTCATGACATGTACCTCAAGTCAATTAGGTTCCAAGATAGATTAGCTTGGACTCATAAACAGAATCTTGAGTGAATGTGTATTTCTCACTTGTACTCAACAATACATGATAGGCCTCATACATAGAGAGTGCCCTTTGAATTGTGGGATCCTTTGATCCACATCTCTCCTTGTGGATGTCCTCAATCCACATCTCCACATCATGTAGTCCACATCCTAGGGTGGCTACTTTAATTCTTTCCTTATCACATACCTTAGCCTCTAATTATGTGCTCATGGCACCATATCTCAACACATACATACATACATACATGCATGCATGCATACATATAATTTTTTCATACATTTGAATTACTTTTATTAATTTAAATGTAATTAAATTATTAATTTTTATTAAATCATTAATTTAAATTTTTATTAAGTGCAACATTGTAGAGAGATATTCTGAAATTTATTATGTGGAAATCATTTACAATAAATAAAAATTTGATGAGGAGACACTTGGAGAATGTACTTTGAATGACAATTGAAAATAAAAATAAGGTTTTTTCGATAGAAGCTTTCATGTACATTGGCTATGAATTCTTTGATTAACTATAGCAATTATCATTTTTTTTAAATGGATATATGTTCTCTGAAAATATGGTGTAACTTTTTTTTTTAAATATTATCAAGATTCAGCTACATATGAGTTTTTATCTATTAAATTGTTAAAATAGAACAATTCGAGAAATTATTGGGTATTAGGTTGTGTATTGGACATTGTAGATGAAATCTTGTAGATGTAATATGTGTGTAGGTATGCATAAGTCATTATGACTTTGACTTTAAATCGTATTTCAGCACAATCAGATTTGGTCACATGTGACCATGCATACTTCTTGCTTACATAGATTAAAAGTTGGAAACTTGAAGAATGGAAGCCTTCATATACATTGGTACTACATGCTTTGATGGAATAACCCAACTAACATTTTGATATCAATGCTTTGGAAGTGTTCTACTCTTGGATATTGCCATATTTAGATTTTTATTTCGTTTGATAACTTTGAATGATGCAGAATATAAGAACAGATTTTATAATTTAATATGCATTAAAAAACTTTGTTATATTATTTCATCAATTATATAATCTCTTTTAAAGATTTTCTCAAAGTACCCAAATTTTTTCTTAAATTTTAATAAGATCAAAGGGATGCGTCAATTTTACGAGCAAAAACCTATGAGTAGGTTTATCCGAGCGTGTTTTTCAAGAGATTTTAAAAAATGTTTTTCTTTAGGAAACATGGTTTTTACACTTTTATTTTCACTAGAACTAGATCCCTTTATCATAAAAATATACAGACTAGTCACTCATTCATTTTTACACAACATAATTTTCTTATTTAGAGACATCCCTTTGTACCCCTGCTATTACCTTAAAAAAGTGTTGATTCCTGTAAGAAACATTCCTCATAATCACTCTCAATGTAATAATACTATGCATATATAATTACTTATTAACACATTTATATCATATGGCAATATCTTTTTAGTGTTTTTATAGCATATTTATGGACATGTTTCTAAAGAAGTTTAAATTACTATAAATAAGTATTAACTTAGGCTTATATATCACTCTCATAAAATACATGTAATATTTAATACTATATATGAAAGATTTTCCAAAATATAACTCCACAGATGTGCTCAAATGGGGTGTTCCGATCAATTTGAGTGGTTGAATGACTATATTTGGACATTGGATATGAAAGTTATGTCACTTTTAAAAGTGCTGTCCAAGGTAGTTTCGCCAGTGAAACTACCTTGGGAGACTTGCTTCAAAGGGGTTTCGCTGGCGAAACTACCTGGATGGCTTGCTTCAATGAGTTTTATTTGAAGAAACTCTTTCATGAAGATAGGTTGAGAGAGGGTTTTCAATGTCAACCCCTATTAAGTAAAAGTTGTAAGAAGGATCATAAGGGAATTTTCATAGAGAAGTCTACTCTACATGTGGGTTTCTTCAAAAGCCATCCCATTATGCTCTCACCATTCCTACAGATTCACCTAAAGATTTTTATATAAAATAGGCACTGCTATAATACTTTGCATATTTCTAAGTGAAACTATGTTTTCTTCTGATCGATTTTTGCCATATTTATGCATAGTTGGAAGCTTTTTTTTTCCTTCGCTCGGACGCTCGGAAGATTTCGCTCAGAAAATGCTCGTCCCCAGATCAAAGCTTTGGATCTAATAGCACAATGCATCATTTATTAATATAAATTATGTGGCAATCAAGCATGCAAAAATTAAGAAGATAGGACAATGGTGGGAAAAAGTTGTTAAATGTCTTTATTTAAAAGAAGTTGAAAGTTTTGGATGTATATATTATGTCCTTCTCTACTTATTGTTTTCTTGTTTACATTAAAACCAATAAGAACAAATGTCACTCTTAAACCTTTAGAGACATTTTGTCATTACAAATATATGTTATCCTTATACAAGAATCATCAATATTATATACATAACATAACACTTAAGCAAACAACATAAGTATGTCCCTAATTATCTCCTTGTACCTCAATTCCTAATATCATGGGTATTCATGCACACGTTCTAAGTTTGTGGTACAATGGTTCTACGTGTGTCAATTCTTTTAAATGCTCAAATACTTGTCTTATTATATACTGATGATGCAAACAAGGGCATACAATGGCTTTTAGATGCTAAACATTAGGATATGATTTGTATATCATTGACTAGAGTGTGATGGATATGTTAGCTTTATAGCAGTCGAGGGCATGTGCTGCGTGCACCCTTTTTTCCCTTAGGATCTACCACTGGGACTCAGTGGCATTCCGATCTTGGTGGTTGTTCTCTGTCAGCAACAAGGGATCAAGGGAAAATGGCTCTACACTTGGCAAATTTTATAGAGGAGAGGGAGGAAAAGGTAATACAATAGTGGTGGCCTGAGTCTCTATAGTGCCACGTTGTTACTTGGTCGATAGGTGTTTGCGAGGGTTGCTCGGTGTTGCCATTGTCTATTCCCTTGGCAGCCTCCTCTTCCCTTTGCTCCCCGGGTGTTTCACTCTTACCTTTGTCCCCTTTTCAAATTTGTGAGATGCTTCCATGGAAGTCATGCAAACTTTAGGAGCTTATTGTTCCTTAAACTTGTTGAGAGATCACGCTCAACATCATGTGATCATATGTGCATAGCACCATCATGTGATCATATGTGCATAGCACTAACCCAATAGAGTACTATAAAGGAAAGGGTTAGATGTCCTAACCCTAACCCTAAATGGGTTTGCATATATTCTACATTTTCGACTAAATCTAGTGTACAGTTAGTCATTTGTGGTGTGCTCTCTAGCTATGCCCTCTCTTCTCATCTCCACTCTTCTCCTCTCCCCTCTTCATATTTTGTCATGGTATCAAAACTCCCTTGCCTTTCACTGAGGCATTGCGATTCTTGAGAGTGTGAGATAGATTGTGAGATTGAGAGTTCTCTTGAGTGATCGTGAGTTTCTTCCGTTCACTTCCGTTGAGAGAATTTTTGTCAATTCATTTGAAAGAATTTCCATTCATTGGTTTATTCATTTCGAGAGAGAGATTTCTTCTCTTCCGTTGAGAGAACTGCATCCATTGCATGTCTGAGAATTCAGTTCATTTTTATTGTGAGAGAGAGATTTCATGGAGATAGGAATCCATTGCTTGTGATTTAGATTTGGGGAGGAAATCTATTGCTTGAGAGAGGGAGAGTTCCTAAGACTACTACAACTCGCAAAGCCGTGGCTCTTGACTCCCAACAGCCATCTCCTCCAGCAACAAATGCTTCTACCAGTAGCGCGACCTCTCCAACAACTGCAGCAGAGCTGTCAACCCTACAATAGACCTTCCTACAACTAAGGCAACCTTGCAACGGAGCTCTCCAGCCCACAACGGGCTCCTCCAATGACTGGCTTTAGTGAAAGACAACACCTGAGCGGCTCCAATGAGCCACAAAGCCTTCACGGTCTACTCACAACTAGCCTCCATTAGCTCACATGTGCAACTATCTAGCCACTAGCAAAGGCTAGGTACAATGAGCTTCTACACAACCACAACTCTAGCCCATCTGCTCCATAGCCAAGCCTCCATACCCGCCAACCATCAATGATAGCCTTGTAACATCTGATTGCTTCAACCTCAATGCTTCAGAAGGCAGTTCTCCAATACCTTGTATAGCCAGCAAGCTCCCACAAGTCGCCCATCGATGGCTAACTCCAACGACTCCAGCCACAACGCAACCTTCCCATTCATCTCCAGATGCTTGCAACAGACTCCACCGATCCACGAATCTGCAACACCTGACAAGATCCATAGCTTCCAGCACCCAAGCCTCTCCAACACCCAAGCTTTGCAATAGCAGGCAACCCATGGGCAAACACGATCTCCTGGTCCACTGCGGGAAGTAGTCTCTAACAGCTCTTCCACGAATCCAAATAGCTCACGGACATTGGACTCCCTCACCGGGCTATAGCTCCTAAGGCTCCAAAGGCTTCTACTAGCCACAACCACTTCTGCTAATGCTCTGCAACGACCTTAGTCTTGCAAAGGCTCTTGGCACCTGACGCTCCAAAGCGCAACTCAATAAGAAGACAATCCATCCACAATGGATCATGCTCCACCAACGATAGGAGGTGCTTCTGTTGAAGGATAGCTTTCACAAGTGCATCGCCTCCCAAACTCTACACGACACTAGCAGCCTCGTCTAGCTACACACAATCAAGCATCCCGAGTTAGTTAGGTTAACCCCTGATTAGAAGTATGGTCAAAACTGGACACGTGGCAATCATTTAACCACCTTATCTCCTCTCTTGGGATTGGTCAGGGTCACTACACTTGAGATTTGGCCACAAAACTGACACGTGGCACCTTATCCTATCTTTCCACATTAGCAGACTAGTCAAGTGCCACATCATCCCTATCTGCCATGGTGGCATTCCACATCATCAATCTACCTCATTAGTTAATAGTTGACCAATCAAAGCTGAGTCATCATTGCCAAGTCAGCAATTGCCACGTGGACTATCCACCTCAGCTATCCAATCAGCACAGTCTCCTACCAGGCACAATTCCCCCTCTCAAGCACACATAGTTTCTACATGTGACCACTCCTTCCCCCTCAGCACAGTGCCCCACAGGCACAGGCTTGCGAGGCACAGTCACTCCATATGACCCCCTAACTGCCACATTATCATTGAGCACATTTGCACTCCTTTTGCCCCTCCACCTAGATCAAGTCGTATCCCTTGATCCAGGAAGAATTTGAGGTTACTTCAAAAAGAAAAATCGATTGATTTTTTGTGATCTACACGTTCGTCACATCACACACATATTTCGGCGCAAGTATCACTCACTTTTAAGCTTCGTCAACAAATCCACTTCCTACACGCACATCGGCCTCCACATCGACGCATCTGACCCAGCACATAAAAAGAACCAAAGAAAAGAAATTATTTATTGTTCTTTCATCGATCAACGGTTGGTTTAGATCTAGATTAGAGTAGACTAGATCACCATAGAGGGTATGCTTTGAATTTCCCCAAGTTTCCAATCTAAGCCATGCTCGAAATTCCCAACTAGTACCTACTTAGAGTTAGTCCCTACGCTCACACACAATTACACATCATCACATTACCTGAAACCTGACATTCATCAGTTCAATGAAAAGACTTTAGAGTGTTCAGAGGCATTGCCAATTGTTCAGTGGGGCAGATAGCACATTATTTGATTTCACACACACATGCCATCATTGTAAAGCCTATTTGGCTATTCCACGGCATTATGCACATCATTTCAGCCTTGTAGAGCCTCTTGGCTATTCTCGTCATCATTTTCCACAAGCCTTGTAATTCATATCAGATTATATATATTGTAGTTCTACCTTCACCCCGACAATTTAGATTTCACTTGCCACAGTCACAGTGTTTTGTAGTTGATTCATACAGTGATTTTTCACAACACTTGAGTACATTTCTTGCACCATGTCTACGACTAGCAACCTCAATCTAGAGGTATCTGCTAAGTTAGACAACTCCAATTATGACACATGATAATACCAAATGGAGACCATTCTTGTACTTCAGGACAAATGGTAGTATGTCGATGGATCTACAACTAGACCATTGGACGATCCATTCAGCAGTAGCTCTACTCCACCTATTGTCACAACACCAGTAGCGGGATCAACACCAGGATCTCCAACTACACAATCACTTTCTACACCTATAACAGATCCTGTCATTGCTCGAGCTCAGGTAGAATGGAATAAGAAAGATAAGCATGCATATCATCTGATCAAGCAGAATGTGCAAGATGTCATGCTAGGACATCTCAACACAGTCAAGACATCGAAAGAAGCATGGGATATGTTTGCAGCTCTCTACAAGTCAAAGAACACATCCAGGATTCTCACACTAAGAAACTAAATCAATGAGAGTTTTCGCAATAGCAGCGAAACCGGTCATGCCTATGTACTCAGAATCAGACTACAACAATCAACTTGCTGCAGCAAGAGAGACCATGAACCAAGCAAAAATGGTTCAAGTCATCTTGAATGTGTTGAGAGGAAGAGAAAGAGGGGAGAGACAGATACAAGAGTTATGTTGGGAGGAAGAGATAGAGAAAGAGGAGAGAGAAAGACATAAGAGTTGCTTCCAAGGAAGTGATTCTATTCGTAGATCATAGGCATATATATAGTTGAGGACTAGGCTGAGTTAGGGCAAGCTATATATAGCTCTAACACCCCCAATCAAGCTAGGCCCTTTAGCTACGGATGAAAAAAAACTTGGGGAGTACAACAGAATAACCCATCTCTGATAGTGCATTTATCTATGTCAAAGATGACTCAGTAGTTGTGTTCCATCATTTGACCTATTGACAAAAGGTTCTTATTGAGCTTCAGAACATAGAGTACTACTTTGACCAATCCTTTTGTACTAGTGAAATTGTTCATAGGGATAATGCCCGTCCCTTGAACTGGATTTGGTGTATTATCTGCTGTGTAGATGACATTTTTTTGACCTTCTAAGGGTTTCATATCTGTAAACCTTTGTCATATGAGATGATGCACCACTCTCGATGTACCAATGATCTTGATTTGCTTGGTCGACTTGATAGCTGAAATCCTCTTTTGAATTGCAATCAGTGTCTAGGTACACTGTATCAGTCTTCTACATTTCCTCGTTTGCAAGAAACATATTCCCATGTTCATTTGAAAAATGACTATGACTAGAATGTCCACCACAATGATTTCCTATGCCATAAAAATTCCCTCAATTGGTACTAGATTGACCACCTTGTTGTACTACTTCTTGCGGCAATATCTTTCATAGTTTCCAAACTTATGATAGTAGTTGCACTGAATGTTTGACACATTGGTGGATGTATTTCCTCGTCCTTCGAATCTTCCTCAGTTGGAATGATTTCCTCTTTTTTGATGTTGATGCTGCTGAGGATGATGCTGATGCTGATGCAGACATTGATGCAAATTTTGTTGCTGAGGATGACCAATTCTCTGGAATGATTTACCTTAGCCTCAGCCTCAGCCTCTGCTTCTATCTGAAGCTATGAACGTAGTCCAATCAGGATGACTTGAACCATTTCTGCTGGATTCATAGTCTCTCCTACTGCTGCGAGTTGATTGTTGTATTCTTTGATTCTTAGTACGTAAGCATTACCTATATCCCTACTATTGTGGAAACTCTAGTTAATTTGGTTTCTCAGTGTGAGAATCTTGGAAGTGTTCTTGGACTTGTAGAGAGGTGTGAACATATCCCATGCTTCTTTTGATGTCTTGACGGTGTTGAGCTGTCCTAGCATGACATGTTGCACATTCTTCTTGATCATATGATATGCAATGATATCATATCTTTCTTATCCCATTCTGCCTGTGCTCATGCAATGGTAGGATCTACTACAGGTGCGAAAACTATTGGTGTAGCTAGAGATCTCGTTGCTGGTGCCATGACCATAGGTGGAGTAGAGATACTATTGGCTGGACTGTCCAATGGTCTAGGTGTAGATCCATTGACATACCCCCATTTGTCCTGAAGTACAAGAATGTTCTCCATTTAGTATTTCCATGTGCCATAATTGGAGTTGTCTAGCTTAGCAGATGCCTACAGATTGAGGTTG
The DNA here is from genome assembly GCF_047967505.1 of Dipteris shenzhenensis. NCBI lineage: Eukaryota > Viridiplantae > Streptophyta > Polypodiopsida > Gleicheniales > Dipteridaceae > Dipteris > Dipteris shenzhenensis. The sequence goes on from NC_141620.1 coordinate 18,412,509, forward strand.
CTAGTCATAGACATGGTGCAAGAAATGTACTCAAAGTATCGTGAAAATCACTGTCTGAATCAATTGCAAAACATTGATGGAGTACAGCTTTGGAGGCATGGAGGCTGTGCGTTAGCGATGGGGGCCTTTGGATCCATTTGAGTTGGCTGTTGCAGCTCGTGGCTATCAGTACCGCCATTTCGTGGATGAGCTAGCTCGTGAGCTTTGGTCTTTCGTGGGCTAAGTTGGGCTTTTATCTCATGCTGTCTGCCGTTTGTGTCACAAGCTACTAAGCTTTGTTGATAGAGTTGCTCTTTGTGTTTCACTGAAGCCGTGGGGGGCCGTTTGATGATATGAAGTCATTGCTCTATGCTAGAGGCGAGTCTCGTTGATGAGCGGCTAAGTAGAGATAGTGGTGTAGATCGCCAGCACTATTGTAGAGGAGGAGCCTTTTTTAGTTGTAGACCCGTTTGGTTCACTGTTCGCGTAGGGCTATTGGATATGGCGGGTGCTGTATGTGAGAAGTTAGGAGCTGACATTTATGGGAGCTACCCTGCAGGAGAGGGTCATAGCGGGATTTTTGTTCTGCTAAGCCACTTGCAGAGGAGCTGCTGTAGAGCATGCATGGAGGCACATAGGAGGCTTGTGGCAGCCCAGTGCAGAGTTTGTTGGTCAGTTGGGATAAGCGTTTGATAGGAAGAAGATAGCTGTTGGAGCACTCGTGTTCTTTCTGTCGCCTCTGTTGCTAATGCTAGCTGTAGGAGTTACAGGAGCTGCAGTCCTACTTGCTTGTTGAAGCTATTTGGCTTGTTGAAGCTTGGTGCTTGCAGAGCACTTGGGTAGAATGGAGTAGAATAGGAACTCTATCTCGCTCTCAATACCAACAGATATCTTTGAGCTGAAAGCTCTTGACTCTTGCAATGAAACTCTTTCAAAACTCTCAATGAAACCTCTTCTCTCACAAGAAGCAATGAATCAAATGAATAAAGGGAGATCTCTCAAAGAAACTCTCACAAATCTCTCAATCATGAAGAGAACGTAAAATTCGGCACTCTAGGTTAGCAGTTAGTACTATTTAATATGTAGCATTTAGTACTATTTATAGTAGTATCGGTAGTATTTAGTAGTATTTAGCACTAGCTAGCCCTTAGTACTATTTAGTATCAGTACTATTTAACAGTATTTAGTATTATTTAGTAGTATTTAGCACTAGTTAGCACTTAGTACTATTTAGTATTAGTAGTATTTAGTACCTTAGTTAGCACTTAATATTATCTATAGCAGTATTAGGATTAGCATTGGTACTGTTTAGTACTTAGTAGTATTAGTAGTATTTAGTACTATGTAGGAGTACTTAGTAGTATTAGTAGTATTTAGCACTATTAGTAGCACTTAGCACTTAGTACTATTTAGTATCAATCACATCTAGACTCCAACACAACAAATGGAAATATGGGCCTTGAGGGGTCCCCTTTAGGGGCAAGGGATGTGTTGGAATATATCCCTTGCCCCTAAAGGGGACCCCTCAAGGGCCATATTTCCCTTGGGGGGTTCACTATGTATAAATCCTATATATCATGTGCATGCAGGGCCAATTTGTACAAACCCTTATCTCTAAATTTATCATGCATAAATTACACCCTTTTTCTATTCAATCTATGAATACCCCCTTTACATGTTACCCTTCTGTATTTAAAAAATGTGTAAAAAGACGGTTTAAAAAACTCCTCCTATTGAACCCATGTGCTAGACTTACATATTTATGAGTGACTACCCTGAGATATTTCCTTCAAGTTTAAATACTACTATTTTTTAAATTATTGTCTATTTTTAAATAATCTATTTTCCTTTTGAAATTAGTTTCAAATAATTGTTCTTTTCCTTACACAAACAGGTAAAGACAATGAAATACCATGTCCAAAAAAGTTGAAGACCGGTAGAAAGCAAGCTGAAGCTATTGAAAATGAGAAATGCGAAACTCCTAACATTTCAAATGTGTCCACAAACACCAAGAAAGAATAATAGGTAGAGGGGCATGCCTCATGTGGAAAAGAAGACAATGAACAACTATTCGATGGAAGTCGGTTAGAAGATGATAACTCCCAGGAGGATGTTGGGGATCATGAATATGATGAGGATGCTTATGCTTTCTTTCCCTCTTCCTTTTCCCCTCTTTCAATCTTTTTTCCCTCTTTTTTCCTCTCTTTTTCTCTTCTTTTCATAAGCATATGCCTATGCCTATGCTTATGCTTATGCATGAGCATATGCTCATATGCTCATGCATAAGCATAAGCATATGCTTTCTCTCTTTTTCTCTTATGCATATGCTTTCTCTCTCTTTTCCCCTCTTTCTTCTCTTCTTTTTCGCTCTCTTTTTTCCTCTCTTTTCTTATTTTCATATCTCTTTTTTCATATTTCTTCTCTTATTTTCATATCTCTTCTCTTGTTTTCATATGCTTATGCATGAGCATATGCATTTGCCTTCTCTTATGCTTACACTTATGCATGAGCATATGCATTTGCATATGCTCATGCTTATGCATGAGCATATGCTCATATGCTCATGCTTAAGGATATGCATATGGTTTCTCTCTTTTTCTGTTTTGCATTATGCTTTTCCTTCTCTCTTATGCTTCTCCTTCTCTTTTCCTTCTCTTATGCTCATGCATAAGCATATGCATATGCTTTCTCTCTTTTTCTCTTATGCATATGCTTTCCCCTCACCCTTCTCTTCTTTTTCCCTCTCTTATTTCCTCTCTTTTTCTCTTCTTTTCTCTTCTCTCTTTTCTCTTGTTTCCTCTCTTTTCTTCTTTTCATCTCTTCTTTTTTCCTCTCTTTTCTTAGTTTCATCTCTCTTTTTTCCTTCTCTTTCCCCCTCTCTCTTTCTATTTTTTCCTCTCTTTTTCTCTGCTTTTCTTATGCTTTCTCTTGACCTTTCCTCAAATGCTTTCCCTCATATGCATTTGCCTATGCTTATGCTTATGCATGAGCATATGCTCATATGCTCAGGCATAAGCATAAGCATATGCTTTCTCTCGACTTTCCCTTAAATGCTTTCCCTCATCTGCATTTCCCTATGCTTATGCTTATTTCCTTCTCCTTAGTCATAGTCGGTTCTTTTTGCACATGCTCCTTAGCTGTATTGGTTCCTTTTTTTTTCAAACACGGGTGTCCTCACTAAACCCCAACCCAACTCCTTTGCTAGCAGCCCATGGCTTTGTCAGGAGTCCCGACAAGTTTGTTGCACAGATGACCGATGCAGAGGTAGCGAGATTCTTCTCTTTGTTATCCCAGAGGACCTTAGCAAGTCCCTCTCCTACACCAATGGCTCGACCTACTGTCTAGCCATCCCCTCTAGCCCCTTTGACTGAGGGGTCATCACTTGGGCGTGCCCATTGTAAGGGAAGGAAGAGTAGGAAGGGTCTCTTATGTTGTGCTTGTAAGAAAACAATACAACGTATGTGCTCAACAGATAACAGGATCTCGTATGCAAGAGAGAAAAGCAGATAGTATGGAGAATAAAAAATTTGATTACTATAAAACTGATACAATAGATGGTGTTGCCTCCCAACCGTGCATTCCTGTGAGAGAAGCTTCGATGGCATGCTAGAACCAGTAGAGGACGGAGGCTGGATGCTAAGGAATCAAGGTTGCTATAGCCAGTAATGATAATGGGCTTCACGGGCTTGCTCTTATATAACCACCAGTGGTAGTCGGTTAGACCCAATTGGGTGACCAACCCAGTCTGCCCAAAACGGCCGATTGGGGGTCGGTCCTGAAATAGGCCACCGACCACACGATAGAACTGTTCGGCCTAGAGACATCCGAGATCATCTGGGGCTCTAAACGAGCCCCACAACCCGAGAGTGGGCTACCCCGATAAATGCTCCATCTACCGTCAATGCGGTCAGTCATGGGATGCCTTCCCGTGCTTGCATGTAGCCTAGTTGGCAGTGTGCCAACTCTATCTGAGGCCGTCCATGTAAGAAAATAATACAACGTCTGTGCTCAACAGATAACAGGATCTCGTACACAAGAGAGAAAACAAGATAGTATGGAGAATAAAAAATTTGATTACTATAAAACTGATACAATAGATGGCGCTGCCTCCCAACCGTGCGCTCTTGTGAAAGAAGCTTTGATGGTGTGCTAGAAACAGTAGAAGACAGAGGCTGAATGCTAAGGAATAAGGGTTGCTGTAGCCAGTGATGAAATGGGCTTCACGGGCTTGCTCTTATATAGCCACTAGTCGTAGTTGGTTAGGCTCAATCGGGTGGCTAACCCAATCCACCCAAAACAGTCGACTGGTGGTCGGTCCCGAAATAGGCCACCAACCATACGATAGAACCGGTGCGCAAAACAGAGCAACTAACCTACAGACTCCGTTCAGCCCACACCCATCTGGGATCATCTGAGGCTCCAAACGTGCCCCACAACCTGAGAGTGGGCTACCCTGGGAAATGTTCCATCTACCCTTAGTGCGGCCAGTCAAGGGATGCCTTCTCGCAATCGCATGTAGCCTAGTTGGCGGTGTGCCAAATCTATCTGAAGTCGTCCAACCATCAGGCCACACATGGCCCCCATCTGGTGTCAAAACTAGGACCTACTGGATAACTGAGCTACTCAAATGCCTTCTCCTCATATGGGGGGCTTACAAGTAGAGTTAGTTGGTTCCCGCATAGTTACATGAGAGTGGAGCATTGATATCTAACACCTTCCCTCAATGTCCACCCCCAAGTGAACTTACTTTTTTGGTCCAATGCCAAGTTGATGAAGATGCCTCTCTAGCAAGTCTCTTCCAAGAGCCTTCGTGAAGATGTCCGCAGCATTCTTTGTAGTCGGACAGTACACTAAGTCGACCTCTTTATCCATGATCAGCTCGCGTACAAAGTGATATTGAATCTCAATGTGTTTTGTGCGAGGGTGGAACACCGGGTTCTTTGCAATCACCATGCAACTCTGATTGTCACATGATAACTGCGTAGGCTTGTTCTGCACTGCACCCATGTCCCCCAAAATCCTCCTTAAGCACACTGCCTTGCAAGAAGCAAAGCATGTAGATTTGTACTCAGCCTCGGTAGAAGAAAGAGCAACTGTGGGTTGCTTCTTACTGACCCATGACACAACTCCAGATCCAAGTGAGAAATAGTACCCTGTCACTGATCTCTTGCTGTCCACGTCTCCTACCCAATCCAAGTCACAGAATCCAGTCGAGATGTTGCCCCTGGTATAGGTGATGCCATAATCAAGTGTGCCTTTGATGTATTTCAGCACCCGCATCCCTGCCCTCCAATGGTTCTCTCGGGGCTTATTGGAAAACCTGCTTAGTACACTTGTCGCAAAACTGATGTCTGGCCATGTGTTGCACAAGTAGATCAAGCTACCAACAAGCCTTTAGTACTTTCCTTCGTCCACCAGTGGTGATGAATCCTCGTTTGAGATCTTCGCGTCAACCTCCATAGGGGTACCAATTGTTTTGCACTCAGCCATGCGAAATGCCTTCAGTATCTCTCTAGCATACTTCAGCTGTGAAATGAAGATCTATTTTGGCTCCTACCAAACTTCAATCCCCAAACAAAAATGCATCAGTTGTCATTTCAGACTCTCTTCCTAGCAAATGCTTCGTCAGCGAGATCTTCTCTTCATGGTTCCCTATTATGACAAGGTCGTCCACATAAACGACCACGATCATACACTTGCCTCCTTCTTTGAAGATATACAAATTTGCATCAGATGGGCTCCTTCTGAACCCATTTTGTAGAAAGTAGGCATCAATTCGCTAGTACCACGCTCGTGCAGCTTGTTTCAGCCTGTAAAGTGCCTTCCTTAGTTTGCAGACTTTACCTTCTGAGCCAAGGATCTCAAAACCTGGTGGTTGTTCCACGTATAACTCCTCCTTGAGATCTCCATTCAGAAAGGCGGATTTCACATCCATTTGAAACATGGGCCAACTTGAGACCAATTGTACCTTTTCCTTTTGCTGGACATTTTGCATCATTGTCGACTGCTACCATGATGTCATTCCCTACCGATTGTAGAGAGGTATACCAATCCTTCCGACTGGTCATGTGGCGCGATGCACCACTATCAATGATCCAAGGTTCATTTGCAGGTACATGAACTGCCTCTCTGCAAATCTCCTCAATTGCGACGAACAACTCTATTGGTACTGTCTGCGCACTGTTGCTGGACTCTTTCTTCACTCCGTTCTTCTCATCTACAATCTTCTTCGGCACTCATTCTGCTTGTGCCCTACCTTGCTGCAATAGAAGCACTTGATCTTCTTCTTTCTCTTTTATCATCAGAAGAAGATGGGTTACCAGAGTCCTTACCCTTACCTTTCTTTGATCTGGTCCAGAAAGCCGAATCTTCTCCAGTCCTCGTCATTTGATGCATCTACTCCTCTAGAAGCATCGTGTTGAAATTCTCAAAGTTGAGGGGCGGATTTCTATTCTGTGTATTCAGTGCTATAACAAGACCGTTGTACTTTGGTGGGAGAATCCGTATGCACCTTCATGCTAGATTCTCGCTGGTGATGGTGATGCCAATCACAGTCATTTGATCGCACAGATTCTTCACCCTGGTGATGAACTTCTCTGCCGCTTCAAACTCAGACAACTTCTCTGTCGTGGTCTCGTACTAATTTTTCAAGACTGTCCATGCCTCCGCTGTGGTGACATGTTGAATTAATGCCATGACGGAATCACTAACACTGCAGACAATAGAACACAACACATCTGCATTTCTTCTTGTCCACGCGAGAATCTCATCCGCAATTAGTAGTATTTGTTGTCTTGCATTGGCTGGATCCGGCAGCCTCATGTCCACCCCAGTAGCAGTGTCCCAAAGCTCATATGTGCTTAGGATGGTCTTCATCTTGAACTTCCAGAGAGGATAGCTAGAGCCGTCCAACTTTCCGCTTACACCGAATGGTGGGATTTACAGTCTTGCGGGCTGGGCCGTCTCTCACAATCTGCTCGCAAATAGAAACACACTACCAAATCTTCTTGCTAGAGTCTAGGCTCTGATACCATGTAAGAAAATAATACAACGTTTGTGCTCAATAGATAACAGGATCTTGTATGCTAGAGAGAAAACAAGATAGTATGGAGAATCAAAAATTTGATTACTGTAGAACTGATACAATAGATGGCGCTGCCTTCCGACCGTGCGCTCCTGTGAAAGAAGCTTCGATGGCGTGCTAGAAATAGTAGAAGACGGAGGCTGAATGCTAAGGAATAAGGGTTGCTGTAGCTAGTGATGAAATGGGCTTCACGGGCTTGCTCTTATATAGCCACTAGTCGTAGTCGGTTAGGCTCAATTGGGTGGCCAACCCAGTCCGCCCAAAACGGTCGACTGGGGTTGGTCCTGAAATAGGCCACCGACTATATGATAGAACCGGTGCACAAAATAGAGCAACTGACCTACGGACTCCGTTCGGCCCACAGCCATCTGGGATCATCTGAGGCTCCAAACGAGCCCCGCAACCTGAGAGTGGGCTGCCCCGGGAAATGCTCCATCTACCCTCAATGCGGTCAGTCAAGGGATGTCTTCTCACACTTACATGTAGCCTAGTTGGCGGTGTGTCAACTCTATCTGAAGCGGTCCAGCCATCAGGCCACACATGGCCCCCATTTAGTGTCAAAACTAAGACCTACCGGATAATCGAGCTACTCAAATGCCTTCTCCTCATACGGGGGGCTTACAAGTAGAGTTAGCTAGTTCCTGTGTAGTTACATGAGAGTGGAGCATTGATATCTAACAGTCCAGTCATCAGGCCACACATGGCCCCCATCGGGTGTCCAAACCAGGACCTACCAGATAACGGAGCTACTCAAATGCCTTCTCCTCATATGTGGGGCTTACAAGTAGAGTTAGCTGGTTCTCGTGTAGTTACACGAGAGTGGAGCATTGATATCTAACACCTGCCCTCAATGTCCACCCGCAAGTGAACTTACTTTATCGGCCCAATGCCAAGTCGATGAAGATGCCTCTCCAGCAAGTCTCTTCCAAGAGCCTTCGTCAGATGTCCACAACATTCTCTATAGTCGGACTGTATACCAAGTCGACCTCTCCATCCATGATGAGCTTGCGTACAAAGTGATATTGAATCTCAATGTGTTTTGTGCGAGTGTGGAACACAGGGTTCTTTGCAATTGCCATGCAACTTTGATTGTCACATGATAACTGCGTAGGCTTGTTCTGCACTACACCCATGTCCCCTAAAATCCTCCTCAACCACACTGCCTCACAAGAAGCAAAACATGCTGATTTGTACTTAGCCTCGGTAGAATAAAGAGCAACTATAGGTTGCTTCTTGCTGACCCATGACACAGCTCTAGATCTAAGTGAGAAATAGTAACCTGTCATTAATGTCCTGCTGTCGATGTCTCCTGCCCAATCCGAGTCACAGAATCCAGTCAAGATGCCCTTGGTATAGGTGATGCCATAATCAAGTGTGCCTTTGATGTATTTCAGCACCCGCATCCCTGCCCTCTAATGGTTCTCCCAGGGCTTATTGGAAAACTTGCTTAGTACACCAGTCGCAAAACTGATGTCTGACCGTGTGTCGCACAAGTAAATCAAACTGCCCACAAGCCTTCTGTACTTCGCTTTGTCCACCAGTGGTGATGAATCCTCGTTGGAGAGCTTCATGTCAACCTCCATAGGGGTGCCAACTGTCTTGCACTCAGCCATGCCAAATGCCTTCAGTATGTCTCCAGTATACTTCAGCTGTGGGATGATTTGTTTTGGCTCTTGCCAAACTTTAATCCCCAAAGAGAAATGCATCTCTATCATTTCAAACTCTCTTCCTAGAAAATGCTTTGTCTGCGAGATCTTCTCTTCATGATTTCCTGTTATGACAAGGTCATCCACATACAGGACCACGATCATACACCCGCCTGCTTCTCTGTAGATATACAAATTTGCATCAGATGGGCTCCTCCTCAACCTATTTTGTAGAAAGTAGGCATCAATCCACTGGTACCACGCTCATGGGGCCTGTTTTAGCCTGTAAAGTGCCTTCTTCAGTTTACAGACTTTACCTTCTGAACCAGGGATCACAAAACCTGGTGGTTGTTCCACGTATACCTCCTCCTTGAGATCTCCATTCAAAAAGGAAGATTTTACATCCATCTGAAACACGGGCCAACTTTCTTGTGCTACTAAAGCCAAAACACTGCGAATTGTGGTTAGTTGAGCTGTGGGAGAAAAAGTATTCTGATAATCAAAACCATGTACCTGTGCGAATCCTTTTGCCATGAGCCAAGCCTTGTACTTATCCGTGCCGTTGAACTTGTACTTGGTCTTGTACTCCCACTTGGTGCTGATTACCTTGCATTTTGGTGGTCAATCCACAAGGTCCCAAGTGTTGTTCTTCATTATGGAGCCATACTCCGATTGCATAGCCTCCATCCACCTATCATCACCCTGTGCCTCTTCAAGACACTTGAGTTCTTCAGCACGGATCACCTGTGTCATCAAAGAGTAGTTGACCAAGTGTTCATGCGCCCTTCTTTGCTCCTCTAATCTCTTGGATCGGTGGTGTTCGGATGGTTCCTCCTCAATGGCTGGAGGTTCTTTGCCATCCAAAAGCTGCTTTACCCACTTTGGGAATGGCCGTTGCCATTGTGGTTTTGCAGGCTCTTCTTCCTCTTCTTTATCTTGAATCCTCCTAAGCACCGTTGGGGGAGTTCGGTCTTCTGTTGGTGGTTGTACTAGATGGATATCTCGGTCCTGATTGTCTGGGAAGGAAGCGTCCTCCTCCAATTGATGCAGCTGTTTTGAGAAGACCACATCGCAACTTACTATTCCCTTCTTGGTTACAGGATTATAGAGATGGTAACCCTTCGCCTCTTCACTATAGCCCAAGAAAATACACTTCCGGCTCTTTGGTTCCCATTTGGTCCTGTTAGCATCAGGGACATGCACAAAACAGTCACATTAAAAAACTCTGAAATGTGCAGCTGAAGGTTTCTTACTAGAAAAGGCCTGTAGTGGAGTCATCGCGTTCACAGCCTTCGTGTAGCTACGATTCAGAATGTAAACTGCCGTGTTACATGCTCCAGCCTAGAAAGTCTTTGGCAAATCTTTGCCTTTCATCATACTCCTACCCATTTTGCAGATGACGCGCATCTTGCGCTTTGCTACTCCATTTTGCTGTGATGTATGTGGCGAGGGTTTTGCCTCTTGATCCCGTGACTTTTGCAGTAACTTTTGAATTCACTTGATGTGAAATTTTCTCCACCTCTGTCTAATCTCAACTTCTTCACCTTCCTCCCCATTTCTTTCTCGACCATTACATGCCATTCTTTGAACTTACTAAAAGCCTCATCTTTAGTCTTTAGGAAGTATATTCCATATCCTTCTACTGTAGTCGTCGATCAGCATCATGAAGTAGTAGGAACCACCCAAAGCTTCCATCTTCATCTTTTCGCAAAGGTTCGTGTGAAAGAGCTCTAGAGGAGCCTTTGCCCTGCTGGCCTCTTTATGAAAGGGCTGCCGATGCTGCTTGCCCATAATGCAAGCTTCACATACATCGGGCAGATCTATAATTTCTGGCAGGTTTGCAATCATTCCACTTTTATGCATCTCCTTTAAAGAACGAAGGTTTAGATTACCAAACCTCTCATGCCACAGCTTAGTGTTCTTCACATCGGCTCGAGCACTAAAAGTTGAGAGTTCGTAGATGTGGTTGCGCCATGTACCTTTACCAATGACCTTCCCTTGAAGATCCGAAATCTGTGTGCCATTCTTCTCGAAGTGAACGTTGAGGTCCTGATCTGTGATCGCAGAAACAGCAGACAAGTTCCTCTTGATATCTGGCACATAAAGAACATCGGACAACTGTTTTACAACTCCATCTAACTTGAGAGCAATCGTACCTTTTCCTTTTGCTGGACATTTTGCATCATTGCTGACTGCTACTAGGATGTCATTCCCTACCGGGTGTAGAGAGGTATACCAATCCTTCCGATTGGTCATGCGGCGCGATGCACCGCTGTCAATAATCCAAGGTTCTTCCATAGGTACATGAACTGCCTTCATGCAAATCTCCTCAATTGCTATGAACACCTCTACTGGTACTGCTTGCGCGCTGTTGCTGGACTCTTTCTTTACTCCATTCTTCTCATCTTCAATCTTCTTCCGGCACTCATTCTACTTGTGCCCTGCCTTGTTGCAATAGAAGCACTTGATCTTCTTCTTTCTCTTTTTATCATCAGAAGAAGATGGATTACCCTTACCTTTCTTTGATCCAGCCGAGAAAGCTGAATCTTCTCCAGTCCTCGTCTTTTCATGCATCTTCTCCTCTAGAAGCATCACGGTGAAATCCTCAAAGTTGAGGGACGGATCAGTGCCATAACAAGACCGTCGTACTTTGGTGGGAGAATACGTATGCACCTTCATGCTAGATTCTCGCTGGTGATGGTGATGCCAATCACACTCATCTGATCATTTCAGACTTAGACAGTTTCTCGTTCGTGAGTTGAGTCTCCAAATTCAGTGCCGTAACAAGACCGTCGTACTTTGGTGGGAGAATACATATGCACCTTCATGCTAGATTCTCACTGGTGATGGTGATGCCAATCACACTCATCTGATCATTTCAAACTCAGATAGTTTCTCGTTCGTGAGTTGAGTCTCGAAATTTTGAATCCGCATATGATTTGTGGTCTCGTACTGATTTTTCATGACCGTCCATGCCTCCTCTACTGTGGTGACATGTTAAATTAACGCCATCACAGAATCACTTACATTGCAGACAATAGAACATAGCGCATCTGCATTTCTTCTTGTCCACGTGAGAATCTCATCCGCAATTGGTACTATCTGTTGTGTTGCATTGGCTGGATTTGGTATCACAACCGGCTTCACGTCCACCCCAGTAGCAGTATCCTAAAGCTCGTATGTGCTTAGGATGGTATTCATCTTGAACTTCCAGAGTGGATAGTTAGTGCTGTTCAAATTTTTGCTTTCGACGAATGGTGGGATGCGTAGTCTTGCGGGCTGGGCCATCTCTTACAATCTGTTCGCAAATAGAAACACACTACCAAATCTTCTTGCTAGAGCCCAAGCTCTGATACCATGTAAGAAAACAATACAACGTCTATGCTCAACAGATAACAGGATCTTGTATGCAAGAGAGAAAAGATGATAGTATGGAGGATCAAAAATTTGATTACTGTAAAACTGATACAATAGATGGTGCTGCCTCCCGGCCGTGCGCTCCTGTGAGAGAAGCTTCGATGGCGTGTTGGAAACAGTAGAGGACGGAGGCTGGATGCTAAGGAATCAGGCTTGCTATAGCCAGTGATGATAATGGGCTTCACGGGCTTGCTCTTATATAGCCACACCAATCGTAGTCGGTTACACCCAATTGGGTGACCGCCCAAAACGGCCGACAAGGGGTCGGTCCTGAAATAGGCCACTGACCACACGATAGAACTGTTCGGCCCAGAGCCATCCGAGATCATCTGGGGCTCCAAACGAGCCCCGCAACCAGAGAGTGGGCTGCCCCAAAAAATGCTCTGTCTACCCTCAATGCGGTCAGTCATGGGATGCCTTCCCGCACTTGCATGTAGCCTAGTTGGCAGTGTGCAAACTCTATCTGAAGCCGTCCAGCCATCAGGTCACACATGGCCCCCATCTGGTGTCCAAACCAGGACCTACCGGATAACCGAGCTACGCAAATGCCTTCTCCTCATATGGGGGGCTTACAAGTAGAGTTAGCTGGTTCTTGTGTAGTTACACGAGAGTGGAGCATTGATATCTAACAATGCTAACTTGGGAGATGTAGATGAGTCAGCACACTCACATCCCTTCAGGTCTGCACTTGGTCATGAGACCCAGTACCAGTCAAGTCCCTTGCCCTCTCCTACTCCCACTAGTACTCCTCGCTCCGTAAGCGCTTGTAGTAACACCACTTGCTCTGGCTTTGCCACTACCATGAGTCTTCCTTACCCGGTCAAGGATCTATCCTATGAAATCACGGTTGCTGGTGGAGAGATAATAGAAAATAAAAATGGCTCAGCTGTGATGGCCACCATGAGGCAGTTGATGAGCCACCACTTTAGGAGCGGCATAGCTACTGACTGGCAGTACCAGGATGACCAAAAGAAGCAGGCAATCATCGATGAATTGAAAAGACAATACCCTAACTCCCCAAATTGGGAGTTTAATGAGGATTACATGCGAGAGTGCATGGGTGGGGTCTTGAAGCATCGTAGGTCACCAACCTTCAAAGGGGACGTCTAAACCCAGTTGGTTAGACAAAGCTGAATGGAAGTTTTTCAAGAAGCAGTATAGGGACCTCCCAAAATGTTTGAGGGTCAGAGGAGGGCTATGAGGAGACGGCTGGACTCTGTAGGTACTTCGCACTTTGGTGCAGGTAGATGGTTGCCATTTGAGGCAACCATGGTAAGTCTACTTCTTCTAATTTAATTTATTGTTCTATTTGTTTTATTACATATTGCATGCACTTTATCTAACTCTCGTAAATTGGGCCCACAACAAGTTGCGATGGGTCGCCTTCCCACAGACACAGCGACGAGATGCAGGTTTTACATAGGAACAAATTGAGCAGGAGGCGATGGAAACGACGGTCGATTGGGGCTGAGGTGGCTGATCGCATGATATAAGTCTACTCCTACTTGTAATCTCACTTTTTAAACTGTTTTATTCTTTAAATTCCAATCTAATTTCCAATTAATATGGTTTTAGTCTTAGAATGCAAGCTCGAATGTCCCATTAGCAGAGGTGAGTGGTGATGACGAGGGATTAGGCTTACATGGCTTCGACGAGGGCCAGGGATCAGGTGCAGCTCTCAAGGGCTAGGGATCAGGCCAGCACGACGAGGACGACGATTTGGATGAGCAATAGTAGTAGTGGTATTAGTAGTAGTTTGTATATACTTCGGCATGTATATGCTTTTGTATGTCGGCTCGTTTGAGTGATTTTGTATCACCCTTTTCGAAAGGGTAATTTTGTAACAAACAATGTTTTATATCTTCGGCATGTATATGCTTTTGACGCTCGGCTCGTTTGAGCGATTTTGTATCACCCCTTTCACAAAGGAAATTTTGTAACAAACAACATGCTTTTGTAATTACTAAAAAAAAAACATTACTGGGGCCAAACAGGGCTTGTTGTGGCCCTATTTAGCCCCACTAATGTTTTTTAAAGCTTCTATTAATCGTCGCTATATAGCGATGTTTACCAGTGTCACTATATAGCAACACTTATATAGCGACTGTTCTTTTTCGATGCTAGTAGCGACATAAATACCGACCTTTGCTCTCGTTTAAAAAAAAAAAAGTGTAAACAGGGTTGGTATTTCCGTCAAAAAATGGCTTGTGCCTTGTAGTGTTAGACCATTATTTTGTGGAGGAGACCATTTTGTTGTAGATTACCCATCATGATATATTGAGTGGAGTTCACCACTTACAACTTTGCGAATTTTCTACTTTATTAGCCCATATTTGTCAAAGTGACCACTTTAGTGCTCCTAGAAACCCAATTTGAAATTCACCACACGATATTGAGTGGAGGGGATATGTTCAAAAAGAAAACCCAAATGAAGAGAAAAAGCCCAAAATTTTTGAATAGTGTATTCTCTCTAATTTCTCTAGTGGAAAATAGTTGGTCTGAAAATATGATAACATAATTACATATCCATTACACAGTTACATATCCATTCCAAGAGCATCATGGACGCAAATCTCACGTCCATAAATGATCAATTTCTCATGTATCCTGATAAATTGCAATAAGCAAATCATTAGTATTTAATTAAAATCATTAATTTAAGAATATTAAAATCAAAAGAGCTACAAAATAACTTCAGATCAACTAAAAGCATATGAATCTCTATCTTTATTGTGTCCCACTATATCACAATGTATTGGAATCCATATGCCTCACTCTCAATATGAATCTCTCTCTCTCTCTCTCTCTCTCTCTCTCTCTCTCTCTCTCTCTCTCTCTATGTCTCACACACACACACAATCCATAGGAATCCATGTGCTCCCCCCCCCCTCGCTCTCTCTCTCTCTCTCTCGCCCCTAAAGTGTCTTCATAGCACACTCCTGCTACCCTCTCTCCCTTGCACACCCCTTTTGAGCAATCCAAAAATCAATAACATCCTTTTAATATGTCCTAAACAATATTGAAGTGATAGATTGGGTCTAGGGGAAGGGCGATGCTTCACGAATGTTGAGAGGAGGACGAGGGGTTGAGAGGAGGCCGAGTGGAGGTTGAGAGGAGGTTGGGAGGACAGAGAGGAGGTTGAGATGAGGTTAAGAGGAGGAAGAGGTTGAGAGGAGGCTGAGGTTGAGAGGAGGAAGAGGTTGAGATAAGGAAGCTGAGAAGAGGTTGAGAAGAGGAAGAGCTTAACAATAGGAGGTTGAGAGCAAGATGGTGAGTGAATGAAGATGGTTTGGGAGGACTCCCGAGAGGAGGGGGCACTTTTCAAAATTTTCATTTTTTTTGGAGGGAAAAAAAATCCGTGATTTGGTAGGGGCACCAAGAGAGGGAGGAGGGTAGGGGGGACTAGCTAAAAGTCAAGGGATAGGTAGTAAGAGAAAGGTAAGTTGGAGCCTAGTGGGGACCACTATCAATGAGAGGACAACATGGAATCTGAGTCCATTCTTTTAATTCCCATTGGTTGGTTTGCGAATCACAAATCTTAGGGGCCTAATCCAAGAGGCAATTTTTGAGTCCAAAATTCCCTTAATGAGAGCTCGTGTGAGCCCTTGGATGAAGGGAAAAATGAATACCGAAGTTGGGACCCCCCCTAAATTAATGAAGGATACTTCCACTAAGCTATCGAGTGTCAACACTCTAAGTGATAAAGTGTGTGTGAACCCATCAAGCCAGATGGGCTACTTTAAGTCTAGACAGGCTGGTGAATGCAGCTTTGGGGCAGTTTCACAAGCATCCTTGGATGGATGTACAGATGTTAATCTTGGGCCAAAGGTACCATGACACCAAAAATTTAAATCTAACATGGTGTTTGAGTCACGCTCAAGTTTTAGAGAAATTTCGCCTTGCCATGGGCTATAATACATGAGTACCGTATCACTTGGATAACACGTGATTGTTGAAGGCTCATTTGAAGTATAAGAAGAGGAGGGCATGTCTCCCAATACGTTGAAAAGTATTCCAAGCCTGCTTGGGGTGGATTCGGATTACAAAAGGTGATGCCAGGGGCTTTGGAGAAGGTGCTTTGGAAATTCTAGAGGCATTTGGCGTATGGTTCTAGAGAGTGCGGGAGGAGCAAGCTTTTCGCTCTTTCTATTTCTAAATTGGAAGCGTGGCATGCTAGAAATTGGTTGCGCATCAGCATCGAGTAGGAGGGCGGGCTCGAATTGCTTCCATCGCAGACAAACCGGGATCAGAAGAAGAAATTTCTCTGGGGCTGAGGCTGAGAAAGGTCGAGGAGACACGAGCTCAATTCTCCATTGTTGCGGAGAGCGAGACACGATTACGCAGAAACAATTGGGAGGATGCAGCAGATGATCAGCGTTCGGATTCTAGCGAGACAGATGGATTTGTAGTGATCGATCATTGTTCATAGAGCTGCGATCAATCAGCTCTAATATAGCAGCCAGCTTTGCCGGAAGAATCAGTTGGGCTTTGTGCTGTATCCGCTCCGAACTCGATTATCGGCGAGCAACTGATCGTTTGACAGATCTCAACTAGTTGGGTTGTGCCGTTTTGACGGCCAAATCGAAATCGCAAAACAAATTTGTGTTGATAGATCAGCCTTCGCGGGTTGAATCGATCATCCCCAGTGTTGAAGAATCCCGTATAGAAGCCATGTATCCTACCGCTCCTGCTGCCATGGCTCCCCTCTACAAAGAGCCTTTCCGCGACATCGAACAAGGCTCCCCCCCCACCCTCTACCCGACCATCCCCGCAGAAGAGAACGCCATCCGCTGGGCCTTCGTCAGAAAGGTGTACACCATCCTCAGCATGCAGCTCATCCTCACTGCTATCGTAGCCGGCCTCGTTACTTTCCATCGTCCCGTTACGTTGTTCTTTCTGCGTACTCCTGGACTCCTCATCTTCTTTGCGATCTTGCCTTTTATATGTGAGTATTCTGATTGCAATTGCCACCTTTCGTATTTGTCCCATTTGGTTGAGACGAACCTCTGAGTTAAAGGCATTCTGTTTTAGCTCTCGCAGCCTCACCTGCGGCCTTCCTGTGCATAATCCGTTCATGACAAATTGGCTAGCGAACGTGTTTCTTCGATTTATGCACCCTAAGAACTGGATTTCATCCTCATCGAAAGCGTTTGTATGATTTAAATCTTTAGATTCTTATTACACTGATTCAGATTTTAACATACTGATCTGTGCAGTGATTTGCCCGATGTATTATTATTCCCAGAAACACCCCATCAATCTCATACTGTTGGCACTTTTCACGGCTTCTCTCAGCCTGACAATCGGCATGACTTGCGCTTTCACAAACGGTAAAATTTATTCTTCCTTATCTCTCTTACTTGTATGCCATAATCCAAACCAAGTCAGCATAACGGGCTCAGGTGTAGGGCAGTGTTCTTATCTGTGTTTCAACGCTTAATACAGGAAAGGTCATATGGGAATCGGTTCTGTTGACGTCGGTGGTGGTTGTCAGCTTAACGCTCTATACATTCTGGGCAGCCAGGAGGGGCTATGATTTCAATTTCTTGGGTCCAATTCTTTTCACATCACTGATCATCCTCATTGTGTTTATCATAATTCAGGTATGTTTACTCATTCTGCCTAATTCTCCTCTTCTATTCAGTTCCAGATCATCTGTGTTTCGAGAAGCAACTCTTTGTTATAATCGGCATCCCCAATGTGAAATTTTCAACGGTAAGGCAGCAGGCTTCTTTGTTCATAACGTCTGGTGACTGAATGCTAATCAAAACACTGCATCGGACAACCGTTTTGCAGATCTTCTTCCCAATGGGACGCATCTCAACGATGATATACGGGGGAATTGCATCCCTTGTATTTAGCGCCTTCATTGTCTACGACACTGATAATCTAATAAAGCGATACAATTATGACGAGTACATCTGGGCCTCTGTGGCGCTCTATCTGGATATAATCAATCTCTTCTTGTCTTTGCTGACACTGTTTCGGGGTTTTGACAACCAGTAAGGGTGGTCAAATTGCCAACATAATACAGAACTGGGTACCTAAAACTGCTCCCAAGAATGTAACTTATCTTTAGACTATCATGTATATACTCCTTGAAAACTCAAGAGGAACTCTACATGCTTCTTTTCCATAACTCTATGCATTACTCTTAATTGGATGCTGGGAAAATCAGCTTCTTTTCAAGGATGTCATGTTCGTCTCTTGCATCGTTTCTCTGCTTTTTATTATCTTATGTAATTTATGAGTTCTCCCCTTTTTCAGAAATTACTCACCTTTTTGTAAGTAGGTTGTTGCTCTAGTTCCTTCAAACCTCTCTCTCTCTCTTATCAGTAAGCCGGTTAGGGAGTGCTATTGGGAACCTTGAGTAAATTTTAAGGTATCTTGGCCCCTTTTTGCATGGCCTTTGTACTTTTTTCTTTGGATCTATTTTTAATGAGGAAAAGGAAAATAGGAAAAGGGATGGTGCCAAGGCATTTCATGTCTGTTTGTTCCAACGGAAGTTGTGCGCAATTCGAGGCCCGATGATGTGTGCTTTCATTAGAGCCTTTCATGCAATTCACACATTATGTCAATTTAAGCAAAGCATGATAGACCTTAATGTAGGCCTACAGACATCATTAATGTCCTTCGTCGACTATCACCATTAGATGCATGCCCAATAATTGGACCAAGCGTGGGCTTTATCTTCTCATTCCATAAGTTGCCAATGGAATCCCATTGCTTGCGAACAAAGCTTGCATCAAATCAACTGCAAGTGCAATGAAGTATGTAACTACCAAGCATGGGAGGACATCATGCAATGGGTTAGCAAGGCAAAATCTTGCATGTCTGCGCCAATGACAAAATTTTGAAAGGCATCAATAATATTCCCTTTTGGCCCTTCTCCCACTTTGATCATGCATGTAGTCATACACTCATGATCATATGATTTATATCCATCCAAACCCCGTGTGCGTGTCCTCAAGGGGTTCACCTCGGAAAGTTTTAGTATACCACGTGCATTCAAAAGGAGGGGTATTTTAATTCCACTTTTAGGAAAATTTTAATAGATTTACAATAACAGGAGGGGGGTTTTTATTCAACTTTAAAAAAAAATCCGTTAATTCATAAGTAAAGAGGGGTGGTTTTATTGGGGGGAAAAAATTAGTTGAGGGTTTTTTTTAATACCCCTTGAACGCACGGGATACCTAGGATTTCTTAATGGTGCATCCCCCGAGAGCATGTCATCTTTTGGATTCCACCTACAAGTAGTAATGAGCATGAGTTAGTAAGTTCATTTTTAATTTCACAACAACACAAAGCAACTATAGACGCGCTTGGTAGACGCGCAAAATAGCGGGCACGTCTATAATCGTTGCTTTAGTAGAGAAATTACGGGCGCGTCTAAATGCGCGGCTAAGCGCTCGTCTATTTGCGCGTAAATCACCGCGTCTATTTGCGCGTTTGACCTGAGAAAATACAGGCCCGTCTAACATCCCATTTATTATCGCGTCTATTTGCGCGTTTATTTGCGCGTTTACACTGAGACTCAGACGCGCATTTAGACGCGTAAATAGACGCGCTCCAGAGAATACAAAAAGTGAGATTTAGGTGTACATCATTGCTTTCCAAACATTGCCCATGATTACCAAAGCACATAATTTTTTGCAAGCCCACATATACAAGAATTAAGTGAAATGAGGAGAATGAGACAATATGTAAAATAGTTTTGCCAATATCAATTGTGGGGCTACGGTTCAATCTCATCCTCAATGAGATCAACCCTTGCCAAACTATCTACTTCAAAATCCAAACAAGTGTTTAGATCTACAAATACATTCAACCCACTACTACTTGTGCCACTCATGTGCTCATCGAAATCAGCATCTCCAATGGTAGGCTCGTCCTCACGGGTAATGCCGGCCTCAATATCTATATCTCCTATCTCATGATCATCCTCCTCTCTTGTATCACAGTCATTATCACGTCCATGGCCATGATCATCCTCCATACGCTCCATATTAGTAAATGTACTATACATCATTTTGGAACGTGGCATAATAGGTATGACATGCCACCATCTATTATTATCCACCATTGGTTGATAGACAACCTAATTCAAACACAAATACAATCATGTTACTTTTCTTGCATCAAATATTTAAAAGTGAGTATTTTTATGTGTGTGCACAGTACCTGTTCACATTGTTGCGGTAGTACTAGTGTGTCCTTCCTACTTTGCCAAAACTTTGTGGAGTCAATAGTTACAAAGCCACTTGCATGGCGTTTGATTGTTGCATTAGGGCCTCTTTCTACCACGTCCTTAAACCACTTTACATCCAAAACATACACAAAGAAGCGTCGAAAGTCAAGCATAATGATATCTTGGATTATGCCACAATAATCATCCATTGGCTCCCTCAAAGCTAGCAATGACGCCGCAATCTTGTGTGTTTCTCTTATCATCAATCCGTTGTGTTCGAAAATGCTTGCCCTCACACCATATAGCATTGAACATAGTGCACTACACCAAGAAAAAATCAATTAAATAAGCAATCTAAATTATAAAAAGCTCCTAACTTATGCATAACATTCTATATACCGACCTTGCTCATGCATCCCCTAGCATACTCCCATTCTTCCATTGTGATATGCATCCCCTCGTCTTTCTCTGCTTTCTCCATTTCATCAAGTAGCCAATCCACATGAATATCCTTTGGAAGTGCTCTTAGATGCTGAGGGTATGGCACACGAGATCCGTGGTGTGTACGAAAGAGGGCCCTTTCTTCTTGTCTTCTTGCCTTTGCATCCTCGTATCTTGTCACCCATCTTTTCATCACATCACTATTAAGCACGCAAAAGAGGTTGATACTATTATGCAACTCCGTGTCTATTACTTTGTTGCGTCCTTTTCCTTGAGGCACAATAGAGGTCATCCTTAGGTCTTCATCATCTCTCCATAGTCGTGGGAGAGAGCTATCCACATCAACAAGAAACTCAGAAATATATACAAGTGACTCTTGTACCAACCAACCCTCGGCCATGCTACCTTCGGGTCTTGCATTTTGTCTCACGAAGCCCTTCAAGGTCTTCATGAAGCGCTCGAGGAAGAACAACCATCGTGCATGTATAGTACCGCATATAGCAATCTCATCCACCAAATGTACTATGAGATGTAGTTGGCTTGTGAGAATAGAACGTGGAAATGTCTCCTCCACTAAACAAACCGCCTCCACTGACATAACTTGAGCATTCTCAAGCGTGGTGGGATCTATTTCCTTTGAGCTCACATACCTCACAAGCTCGCCCATCTTGTAAATACAATCTTTCACGTCCTTTGATGCACTACGTGAAATGCTAGTAGGTAGTATGAACTGAACCCGCGAGGAGGTGGTTGATTAGTTGCTTATAGCTATTCACTCACAAATTTGAAAGGAAAAAGATATTATGCATATAAAATACTTACTTGGAGCATCTTGTGCCAATCATGAGATTTCAAGCCATATAATTGCTCTACACCTCTTTTCTTGCTCTTTGTAAAGGCTCCCTTCAAACACCTCATGCATCCAGTGGGAGTACGAATTGTAGTAATACTGCGCTTCACCGTCGCCATCTCTAGCTTTGATAACATCCACGGTGCACGAGGTAAAAAAACACGCCCATTTGGTCTCTCTTGAGGCCAAGCTTCACGCATCCTCCCTGTGGTACGTAGATCCTCCCTTATGCCTGCCGAATCTCGTGTCCCATTCAAATGCTTCCAAATGGTAGATGCCACATTCTTGAAGATATGCATGGGATCGAGCAGGTGATTGATCTTGAGGTGGGACCAATATGGTAAACGATAAAAGATGGAGTATCTAAACAAAATAAAGTGTTAGCGTGCAATCTTTACTTTCAACCAATATAGCCAATCTTTACTTCTAGCCAATAGTTACAAACCCTTACCGGCTCATGCCAAGTGGTGGAGGAGTCGTGGAACCGTCCCAAATTCTCATCCAATCTCCCGCGATGAGTGATTGTGGGAGGACTTCATTCCAAGGGGCAACATATCTAGGATGATCAGGTGGGAGAAATCGATGGTGATTCTCATAGATGACCTTATTCAATGCGTCTGCCCGTGAGGCAACTAGCGAAGGACCACAAACAGGACATGCATGGTAACCCGATGTAGTGAGACCTGAACAATAGATGCAATTAAGAGTGGAAGGTGGGTTTAGGGTGCCACGTCCTTTGCCTATTCATAATTTAAAAATGCAATGCTTACCTGAACACTCGCCATAGCCTGGGAAGTCATGCATCGTCCACATTAAGACTGCTTTGCAGTTGAAGTCTCGTGACGAGGGAGGCCTGCTCACATCATGCACCTCGATACCTCTCCAAAGTATCTCTAGCTCATCAATCAAAGGCTCCAAATAAACATCAGGGTTTTTGACTTTATGTTTCCCTGGAATTAGAAGGGAGAGCATGACATGTCCTTTCTTAATAGCCATAGAGGGTGGAAGATTGTAATTCACCAATACCACTGGCCATACACTGTAAGACGTGCTTTTGAGACCAAATGGGTTCACACCGTCCATACCCAATCCAAGTCTCAAGCTCCTAGGTTCTTCCTTTGAAGCTTGGCCATGTGTCTTCAATATGCTTCCACGTAGGAGAGTCCGCGGGAGTTCTCCACTTGCCATCGGTTGATCGATGGGAGGAATACCATGACATGAGATCTGCAATAGATTTGCACTTGAACATATGTTGGATGCGAGGGATTATGGGAAAATGTCGCAATACCTTACGAGGCACGTCCAAGGTTTTGAGATCTGCTCTATATCTTGCCTCTCCACAAGTAGGACACTCTCTTGCATCCTTATGTAGTCCACGAAACAAAACGCAATCGTTGACACATGCATGGATGCGCTTGTAATCTAATCCTCCAAGAGAGGTCACATGTTGCCTTGCCATATCTCTTGAGGTCGGTAATTTATTCTCCCTTGGAAGCATTTTACACAATAGCCTGCACGTGAAGACCATAAATGAGGAAAAGCATTCGAGTAATTGACCCATGCGCATAATTCACCATGTTTGCAAAATCAACTTTAAAGCTTACTTGAGTAATGCATTCAAACTTGCATTGCTCCATCCATAGATGGTTTGCAAGTTTAGTAACTCAAGGGAGGCACGTAGAACAGAGAATGTGCACCCCTCAAACAGTGGAGTCGATGCTGCGGTAAAAAGATCATCCTGCTCCATGCTATTATCCCTCCCTTGATGGACATATAAATCCCGCACCATATCATCAAACACCTCCTCCTCCACGGCTTCATGAGGTAATGGCGGAGGGCTACTATCACCATCACTCCATGCATCCGTAACGGTCCCTCCCGAAGATCCCACCTCATATCGCCGACGCTTCGCCTCCTCACGACGGGCATAGGGTAACATGTGCGGGTGTGGCACTGCATCCTGTATCAAATTAAAACGGGATCATAACTCAAACATATGAACACCCATAGGTATCTCAATCAACCTTAACCTACAAACCCTTACCCTGTTTACGGTCACATCCCATTCTCCATACTTTGAGATATGATTGAGCGTAATCCTGCGTGCACGATACATGTTTCCTCGACATCGATCACACAGACATTTGATTTTTTGCTCCAACCACATTTCGCGATGGTGGATACGGAGGGATTCATCCTCACTGGAGCTACTTGTTGAAGATGGAGACATCCTACAAACAAACAACCCACCAAATTTGCTCTTCTTCAAATGCTTAATTTAAACTCTGTGTTGCATCTATCGCCGCGTCTATAGTCGTGTCTAACATCGCATCTAACGCCGCGTCTAAACACGCGTCTACTTTGTGTATTCAGACGCGACTATAGACGCGCTAATAGACGCAACTATAAACGCGCTAATAGACGCGGCTTTGCTTTTCTTTTCATTACTTAAACTTCGCGAGCGGCTTCCTTCCTTCTTTATTAGCAGTTCCATAGATTCGAAGCTTAAGAGAGAGCCTCTCATACACAGTTCCAAGCTTTCACTCAAGAGAAAGGGACCGTACCTACACTTGCTTCCAAGCCTAAAGAAGAGGAGGAGTACGAACAAGGAGAAGAAACAAGTTTGGAAAAGAAAGATCCTTCCATACCTTTTTCCAAGTAAGTCCTTTTGAAGTTGTTCTTGCTTGCTCTTTTTAGTTGTGTACTTTCTCGCATCCACGAAACGCAGGGTCTAGGTATGAGCGACACGTTCTTTTGTAGGGCGCAACATCCTTTTCGACTTTTTAGTATTCTCGTCTATCGGAGCGCGTTTATAGGTGCGTCTAAACGCGCGTCTATAAGCGCGTCTATCCACGCGTCTGCTTTGTTGCAGACACACATAGACGCGTCTATAGATGCTCAGACAAACGCTTTGTTAAACGGGCTTTTAAACGCACTGTTAGACGCGCTTTTAAACGCACTGTTAGACGGATTGTTAGACGGACTGGTAGACGCGCTTTTACTTAAATTGTTAAACGCTCTGTTAGACGCGTCTATAGACGCGCAGATCAGACGGGTCTATAGACGCGCTTTGACAGAGCCTGTTTTTTTTTCCCCTTTCTTCTCAGCTCCCAAAGTAATAGATTTGTTTCCTATTTTCCAGTTCAACATGTAGCCAGGAAGTGCTTCTAGCTCACCTGATCCGCGGGAATCGATTTGGAAGGATTTATATAATCTTTTAGGGCACCCTCCTAGTCCTATGGAGTTATACGGGTATATGACGAGTACCCTTAACACTCCCCAGGAGTCGGCACTACAGACTCCGAGCCACCCCACACCGCCTGAGATCACCCCAGCGGAGTCCGCACAGCCGTCTTATGCCCCTTCCCCCGTACCGTCTTATGCCCCTTCCCCCATGCCGTCTTATGTCCCTTCTGCCATCCCGTCTTATGCCCCTTCCCCCATGCCGTCAGGAGGTCCTTCTGGCTCGGCGAGCCGTCGACGTACTCCCCAGCCGTCGAGACTCGGTTCTCTAGCTACGAGTGGTCAGCGTAGTCCCGTGCAGTCCCCAGCTACGAGTGGCCAGCGTACGAGCTCGACACGATAGGGTAGCAGGCGTAGTAGCAGGGAGAGCGGTGGCGGATGCTGCTTTGGGCCATGTGGCGGTGAGGAGGAGGATGATTCAGATGATTTAGACGTGCCTCTGGGTGATGGTACGATTTATTATGACATCACTCAGACAGGAGGCATCTTGATGGATGCGCGGGGGAAGGACATCATGGCCTTCATGCGCTCTGTAATTGCTAACAATTACAGAGATTGCTTTATCCACTATAAAGACCACCCAAAGAGGTTGGCTGATGAGACCTACTGTTCACTCTAGGTATCCTAACCCCCCCAATCGCCAGTTCACAGATAAATGGGGGAAGTCAAAGATTGTTACGATACTTAGTAATAAAAGATCTTCGCTTAAGAGGCAGGCAGTAGCGGAGCTTGCCAGGCTTGAGGCAGGTCAACCACCAAGGGGCCCGCCCCACACCGCTCACAAGCGTGAGTGGAAGAAGGCAATGAAGTCAGCGAGGGAGGAGCCCAGTCTGCAGCAAGTGGAGGCACGGAGGATCCAGATGGAGGAATATGGAAGCGCGCATTTTGGAGCAGGGGGTGTTGAATCATGGGAGGCCCAATTTGTAAGTATCGATCTCAAATTATATTGCTTATGTAGTTTATTAGGAGGTTGGTTGTTTCTTTGTACTAATCCCTCCACAAAGTGTATCGCGGTCATGCAGCTTGAGATCGTGGGTAGATACCCTACTCCAGTGGAGACAGCCTACCACCGCCACCATCGCAGAGGAGATACATGGAGGCACTTCTATGATGACGGGTTGATTACTGAGGAGCAGTATACCCGAGCTACTGGACAGGCCCCCCAGGTATTTGAAAGTAATTAAATAATGCCAAAATTATAAGTAAAGATTTGATTTTTCATACATTGATATATGTTGTCCCTTGTTTACAGGCCCATGCACAAGACGACGAGGAAGACGAGGAAGGAGGCGCAGAAGGGAGCACAGAAGGGAGCGTGGAAGGCAGCGAGGATTAGTCGTAGAAGTAGTGCTACTATTCTTTTTTGTACTTAAAGCCACTGGCTTGGCTTCGTGCCTCTTGTATATAGACTCCTCTTATTTTTTGTACTTGAAGCCACATGACATGGCTTCGCTTCCTTATTTTTTGTACTTGAAGCCACATGATGTGGCTTAGCTTCGTGCTATATGTATATACAAGCACTTTTTGCGTTTTGGAGTTGTAATATTTTATTTGGAATTGTAATTAAAATGCGGTTGGCTGTAAGAATTGAATTACAGAATGTGGATATGGGATTCTTGTAACTATATAGCATACACAACATACACAGTATTCTGTAAATTTTTTTTTAAAAAAAGCGCGTCTATCAGTGCGTTTAAAAAGGCGTTTATATTCGCGTCTGTCTATTCGACTTGCGTCTATATGTGCGTCTATAAAAGCGTTTATAAGCGCGTCTATTTATGCGTCTTTCTGCGCGTCTATACGTGCGTAAGTCTGATATATAGACGCGCAATTAGACGTGGGTCTCCAGACGCGCAAATAGATGCGCCCGTAAGTTTTTTATTTAGTTCATGAAATGCGTCTATGCGCGCGTCTATGGGTGCTTTGTCTTGTTGTGTTTCTCTTTAATTTAAAAGGAAAATTTAGATTAAGAAAATTAGTCATAATAAAAAAGAGCTTGATATGATTACCTTATTCTTTTCTTTATGGCGGTTTCATCTTCCACTAAGATGAAGGGAATCTTTGATATGATCCCATGCTTTTCTTTCTCCTTTCTATAAATTTTAGAAAGTGCATCAAAAATACACTCACGTATGCCTGGTACAAACTGGGTTGCAAGTGTTTGTCCTCACTGTATTGTTAAAGAAGGTCCATTGAGATTGGAACTCAAGAAGTCATGTAACCTTGGGCCTCCCCACATTTTTGCAACCTCAAATATTGCCTTTGTATTCTCACTATATCTTTGTCTTGAACTTGACCTATTTATGTTTGTAGCAACATCTTGTAGAAAGTCCCATAAGCCAGCTTTACCACCAAATTTGTCCAACCTATGGGCTTCAATTATGTTGTTGCAAAATATGTTTACATCCTTTCGATTGAGAGACTCTATGCTGGCTTCTCTTAAAATTTGGACTCTTAATGAAAGAATGGCAACCTAAGACTTTGCCCACCATAGTTACATAAAAAGAACTCTTGTCGCCTTTTAGCAAAAAGAGGTGCCTTTATGAGTTCACTTTTTGCAAGATAATCTAGTCTTCTTCCATAACCAGTACCCCTATGTCCTCTCTTGTTCTCAACCTTCTCTTCTCTATACAATCTCATTCTAAATTCAGCAAGTTTAACTATCCCCTTGCAATGGTGGCATGTGAATCCTTCAAACAGTTTCCCATGTTGTGAGATTTGCATGCAACTTATGTGACAAAAGCATCCCTCCACATAAAATTCATTACCACCATCATGTAATGTTGCCTTAACATGGTGCTTTATAAACAAATGCTTTTTACCACATTGATAATCGAAGAAGGCTTTATCTTAATGTATTTGTTACCTACTTTGACCTCATGGCTCCAAAGACCCCAACACAACAAACTAAAATTTACAAAAGAGCTTTCATTCTCTCTAGTTTTACTTGAATTAGGAGATAGAGCACTCATAATTGGGCTTCTTGCTTTTGTTGAAACAAAAAAGGTGCTAAGCGATCTTTGCTTTGGATCATGCTCCTTATATTTTTGGGGATGCCCTCACAAGCCTGCGGCTGCTACCTTTAAACTTTCTTCTTTTTTCATGAGTGACTTGATCTGAGAGTTTGACTTTGTGTGCTCACTAAGAACCGTGTACAAATCTAATCTTGGAGGACACAAATGTAGCCACACATCATCATATTTGCATCGCACCTTGAACACATGTTTCCACTTCAAATCCCTCTTTCTTTTAGCCTTCTCATGTTTCCACTTCAAATCCCAAAAATTTAGTTTGTCCATGTCAATATTAGTAGGTAATTCTTCTCTCAAGTCTTATACACATTTTGTGATATTACCTATAACACTATCGATCATATGGCGTACTCCATTATCATTCATTTCACTTGAGAGATGAATTTTTCCAATTGTGTTTGCTATGACTTCACTGTAGAAACACTCTATGTTAACTGCATTGCTAGTTGCATCCTCGTTGCATCTATTATTAGCTCCTTGCTCATCATGCTTATCCCTATAAAAAGATGTTTTTTAATGACTTTGAGCCAATCTTTTCTTGACTCTTCTTGCATATTGCCAAGAACAGACATCTAGAAAAGGCATGTATGGGAAAATCAAGTATTCAGAGAAAGTACAAAACGTATTATTATTCTGACATAAGTGAAAAAACAGAATTGACTGCAATAAAGAGCACAATGAATTTCACAATTATCGCAAGTATTTAGGGTCACTTGTAGAATTTAAAAATAAAAAGGGTACAAGGAGGTATAATAAAAGTAGCTCAGCAATTCCCTCCCCTACACTGACGGTTGGACGTACTGCCCAGCCATCCCCTCGTGCCCCTTCGACCGAGGGGTCATCACCTGTGCATGCCTCTCGTAAGTGAAGGAAGAGTAGGAAGGGTAGCTTATGTTGTGCTAACTTGGGAGATGTAGATGAGTCAGCACACTCACGTCCCTACAGGTCTCCACTTGGTCTGTAGACACAGTATCAGTCAGGTCCCTTTCCCTCTCCTACTCCCACTGCTACTCCTCACTTCGGAAGCGCTCGCACAGCTTCCACTCCTTCTGACTCTGCTACCGTCAGTCCTTCTTACTCATCAGGGTATCTCTCCTATCAAATCACAGCTGCCGGAGAAATAATAGAAGATAGAAAGGGCAAAGTAGTGATGGCCACCATGAGGAGGTTGATGAGCCATCACTTCAAGAGCGGCATTGCTACCGATTGGCGGTATCAAGATGGCCAAAAGAAGCAGGCGGTCATTGATGAGTTTTTAAAAAAATACCCTAACCTGCCAAATTGGGAGTTTAATGAGGATTATATGCGAGAGCACATGGGTTTGGTCTTGAAGCATCGTAGATCAACCTTGCATACTTCCATCACAAAGGGGTTGGCTAAACCCAGCTGGGCAGACAAAGCTGATTGGAAGTTCTTCAAGAAGCAAAATAGGGACAATCCCGAATTGTTCGAGGGTCAGAGGAGGGTTGCGCAGAGATGGCTAGACGTCGTAGGTACTTCGCACTTTGGTGCAAGCGGATGGTTGGCGTTCGAGGCAACCGTGGTAAGTCTACTTCTTCTTATTTAATGTATTGTTCTATTTGTTTTACTACATATTACGTGCACTTTAGCTAACTCTAACTCTCGTAAATTGGATCCATAGCAAGCTGCGATGGGTCGTCTTCTTATAGATGCAGAGACGCGACGCGCATTTCGGATAGGAACAAAGCCGTGGTTTATTGAGCAAGAGGCAATGGGAGTGACGGTCGATTGGGCTGAGGTGGCTGCTCGCACGGTATAAGTTTACTCCTACTTGTAATCTCATTTTTTAAATTGTTTTATTCTTTAAGTTCCAATCTAATTTTTGATTTATATGGTTCACTCTTAGGGTCAAAGCTCAAGCGTCCCATCAGAGGCGAGCGATCAATAGGGCTAGGGATCAGAGACATGTGACGAGGATGAGGGAGAAGAACCAGCTGATGAGGACCAAGGAACAGGCTAACAAGACGAGGATGATTCGAATTCGGATGAGTAATAGTAGTAGTAGTGGTAGTAGCATCTTCTTTGCCATGTATGTCATTTTGTATATCCACTCGTTTGAGCAATTTTGTATCGCCCTTTCGAAAGGGTAATTTTGTTACAAACAATGTTGTATATGTCCAACATGTATATGCTTTTGTTGCTCGATCATTTCATTTGAGCGATTTTGTATCACCCTTTTCGCAAGGGAATTTTTGTTATGAAAAATCTTTGTTTTGTAATTACAAAAAAAAAAAAAGGATTAGTGGGGCTAAACAGGGCCATAGCAAGTCCTGTTTAGCCCCACTAACCCTTTTTTTTAAGTTCTATTAATCGTCGCTATATAGCGACGTTTATCAGTGTTGCTATATAGCGACGATTAACAGTGTCGCTATATAGCGACGTTTGTCATCGTCGCTATATAGCAACGCTTTATAGCGATGGTTCTTTTCCGATGCTTTTAGTGACTCTTATAGCGACGTTTGCGCCCGTGAAAAAAAATAATTTTAATGTAAAAAGCGTCGGTATTTTCTTCAGAAAATGGCCTATGCCTTGTAGTGCTTGTAGATATTCTCAATCCACCTCTCCACATCATGTAGTCCACATCCTAGGGTGGCTACTTTAATTCTTTCCTTATCACATACCTTTGCCTCTAATTATGTCCTCATGGCACCACAACTCTCAACAGCTCCCTTCTCTTTGTTGTTGATGTTGCTTGCCACATGAAGCTTTGGTTGTCAAAGGAGCTGCCCTTTGTTAGAGAGGCTTGAAGGAGGCTTAGAACTCTCTGTCTCTCCCCTTCTCTCTCTAAAGAAAAAGTATAATCTCTCTTCCTCACATCGTTGCCTCATAGTGAAGGGAAAGCTTACAAAACTCTTGAAAATGGACCTTCCACATCACTTAAACTTGCAAAATCCCTCAATCAACTTCTCATACTCTCATAAGCGGGTCACAATGCCTTAGCGGAAGACAAGGGAGCTCTGACACCATGACAAAACTGGAGTGCTCTAAGGTGGATGGAGCCTATGTGGAGACATGATGAAGAGAGTGCTCATGACATGTACCTCATGTCAACTAGGTTTCAAGATAGATTAGCTTGGACTCATAAACAGAATCTTGAGTGAGTGTGCATTTCTCTTTACTCAACAATACATGAAAGCCTCTTATATAGAGAGTGCCCTTTGAATAGTCAACATCTGTGGGATCCTCTGATCCACATCTCTTCTTGTGGATATCCTTGATCCACATCTCCACATCATGTAGTCCACATCCTAGGGTGGCTACTTTAATTATTTCCTATACCATACCTTAGCCTTTAATCTATGTGCTCATGGCACCATATCTCAACAGGGAGGAGGTGCACGATGGAGCTGGGCTCCACACTCTAGCCTCATATGACAAGGGAGTCATACTAATATTGCCCTAGGTCATTAAATATGTATGCCATGGTATCGAACTTCAAAGCACACACATATGCTATTGCTACTATAAATAGATGGCTATCATGGCTCATAGAAACAATATTGATAAGGGTAGTTTTTACAGGATCAACTTTAACATCTTAGCACTAGCTCATTTCTTATTGATGCGAGTTTTGATGCCAGTGACATATTGTACATAAGTGACTATAATTCTACACAGATGAATATCACTACTCACACAAACAACATTGAAGAGTGAATGTTTAGGTTATAACCTAGGTGCTTAAGTATGTGATGCTACTATGGCTGACCACTCTAAGCCTAGTCGGGTATCATTGTTGGCATTGTACCTCATGTGCTTGCCTAAGTCGGAGGAGTTGCTCACAAAAAGATGTAGATAACTAGAACTTTGAAACCAAAGTAGCACTAGCTATCCATGATATTCAAAATATGAACATGGATAGTGATGGAGGTCGATCCAAAACTCTGTTTTTGGCTATGCGAGCCATTTGGGCGAGTTTTGTAGTCATCTTAGATGCTAACTTTTACCTCTTGCATAAAATTTGGGTGTGATGATTTATTTAAAAAAAATTTATCCCTTGGAGGATGCCTGTTTAGTATAATCTTTTCAAGCTTGTGGTTCACTTACCAACATTTCATTAGCATTTAGGTGATGCAAAAGGCCATAGTTTTCAAGAAGAGTGCCTACTCATTGCAAAAGAAAAAGACCAACAATAGTATTCCAAAATGTCCCATGACATAAAATGAGCATAAACCACTCTACCCAAATGTCCATGTTGCATGTTGGGAGATTCTAGAAGTATTTTAATATAAAACACCGTTTTGTATATTAACTTCTAGGTCTTAATTTACTTCCTTATGTATATATAAATCTTTAAGTAATGGAATTAATAAAAACCCATCTATTGAACCCACAAGATAGGGTTACATATGGTGGGTGATTCCCCCAAGATAAAGTCACACATTAAACAATCCATTTTTTTAAACACATTAGCTGAAAATAGAAAGATAGACATAACATAGATATGAAATGATGACATCACATGCTTCACCACCGTAAGACATCTTTTTCCCTCTCCTTTTGTCAATCTTATTTGTAAATTTTTGGAAGAACCAATAAAATTTTGCTTTAGTAGGGACCCCAATTCCCATTGGGCAACCCAAATATCTCAAATTAGTACCCACGTTAATCCATTATGATTTTGGCTATGAATTATGATCCCAGACAAGCCATATGGAATTAGTCTTGCAAGCATCTACCTTGGAGTAAGAGCTTAAGGCAAACCCATCAAACATAGATAGAAGAGATTCCACATTCTCTTTGGAACCCAAAAAGAATCTCATATTATCATTTGCGAAGAATCGATTGCACAAAGACAAGCGATTTGGAAGCAGAAAACCTTTGAACATTCCCACATTCTACATATAATCAAGTTGACAAAGTAACAGTTCCATTGGAATTGTAAACAAAAGTGGCACAGGGCAACCTTGTTGACGTATAGATCTCATCAAGGTAAAGCCAACATAGTGGTAACCATTCAAGGAAAGTTTAGTTGAAGAATTTCACAATAGCATCCTAGTCATCCTACAAAATCCCTCACCAAAGCCTAGCCTCTACATTGTCAAAGAGTACAAATTGCTAGCTAATTCTATCATATGCCTTTTCTAGGTCTAAATTCAGCATGAGGAATCTTTCATTCAATGAAATGGCATGATCAAGTACCAATAAAACATTGACCATAGCATTGTGTATACTCCTACCATGAAGAAAGCCATATTGTTTGGATGAATTAGTCTTCCCAAAAAAACTTCACCATGTTCTCCATTTCTTCAGCCAAAATCTTTATCATGGCAACAAGGTTATAGCCACATATATCCCAATAAAGCTAAGAAATTTCAACTCAAAAGCCATTAGCTCTTGGTGCTTTGACTTTAGCCATACTCATGATGACTATGAGATTAAAATCTCATCTAGTGCCGCTTTGAGCCGAGCCATAGATCGAGACAACAAAGAAGCTAAAGTCTTGAACAAAAAGTTCCACCTTAAGGAAAATTGAGTCCCTCTTGGTCACACTTAATTGAACCAATGGAAACGTCTGTTTTGATTAGGATAGCAGTCCCTCCTTTACATATGTAGGGACAATTACAAAAGAAAGTGTATCCATTTGCGTGTAAGGCCTCCTCTCTTGCATTACGTGACTTAAGTTCTTGTATTGCAAAAACATGGGGTTTGTAAATCTTCATCATTTTCTTAAGTAGTGCTTGCTTCGACAAATATGTCTCACTTCTAGGTCATTAAGACCATATTTACTACACTCCTAAATCAGTCTTCATCATCATCATCCACTAACTTCCTATTCCAATTGCATAGCCTTAGAGCCTTGAGCCTCTGCCTTTGAAGCTTTCTTCTGATTAGATGAAGGCTTTTGAAAGGAGCAACTTGACTTTTCAAAGGAGAAAAATATCGAACATTTTTATCAATATTATTATTAGAGATTTGAACAACAATTTTAATCTCCTTATTGGGGCATTCCCTGGCAAAGTGGCCACTTCATTTGCATATATAGCAGGCATCAAGGAAAACTCCGAATCTAAATTCAAAAAAGAACCTCTAGTCATTCTGAATCACCAGTACCAATCCATTTGGAGTCACTTTTCTTTTATTCCATAGAATATACACTTTATGAGAAGACCTATTATAGAACTCTTCCCAATCGAGAAGCAATCTTCTCAACCTCAAACACCAATAGTTTGCTAATGTTAGGAACTGCAGCCAAATTGGACATTCATGCTGTAAGACCTCCTCCAAAGTGCTCCAAGAAATTGCATATATTAGATTACTCGTGTAGATAGCAACACTAGAGATGATCCAATCATGTTCACCAATGGAGTCAACCATTCCTAGAAGAAACCATGACCAATGAACCTATAATCCACAAAACATCACTTGTCTTGAAATGTAGATATGAATCACCAAGGAAACTCTTCCTCACTGGGGATTCTCCAAAGAAGAAGCATGAATAAACCAAATCATGGATCCTTTTGTACTCCCTATAGATGTCTTTGGGATAAATATCGACCAAAACTATAAGAACTCTCCTATTCTCTCTATTGTCATTGAGAAGAGCACACTACTGTCACAACCACTAAATAAGAGGGCTTCTTGCTCATTGTTCCCAACCATGGTTTCATAGTGATCCCCATATCGTGAGTCCTCTTTCCTTTTCTATCACTCTGGAGATCTCTCTTTTGAAACCTCCCCCTAGCCCAATGCTTGCAAAAGTGGCCTCCTCCCTTGGTGCCATGTGTCCCACAAGGGACCTTACCCTTCTAGCACCCCCATGGGCTCCCCTTTGCACCTTTTACCTAATGTCTAGGCCTAGGCATGACCCTAGACCCAAACCCTATAGGCTTCATAGTATGCAAGCATCGTCAAGCCCTCTAGTTTCCCGCCTAACCACAATCACAATACATGGTTTTGAGATTATGGATGACGTAACATTCCCTTCCCCTTAAGAATGGTTTACGTCCTTGAAAACAAAATTGGGAAACCTCCTCTGGAGATTTTTTACCCTTTCCCATGTTGAACTCTCTTCAGGCTTATCTTTCCACTTAACCATACATTCTTTCCATATTGTGTCACGTTCTTTTTTCTTTTCTGTCTAAAATTCTTTCTTATTCATGTAGTAAAGATGTAGGCTCAATGAGTTCAACTAGGACTTCATTTCCAATGAGATTATCATCATCTCCTAACTTTCTTTTTAGCCTACTAACATAAAAAACTAGATGTACTCTACATCCCTCATGTAAGGCTAATTTGTAAGCAAGTTCTCCAATCTTCTTCAGTATTGTGAATGGTCCACAATACCTAGGAGACAACTTCGGACATTTAAACCTGTCTTTAGAGATTCTGAAGATTCAGCTACCTTAAGGTAGACTTTCTCATTTACTTCAAACTCCAACTTTCTATGGTGGGGGTTTGCATAACTTCCTTCTCTATGCTGAGGTCTTCTTATGCTATCTTTAGCTAACTTAAGCATTTGATTCATATCCTCAAGAAAGTCTTTAGCCGCTTGAACCTTCTCTTTTTCAAGTCCTACTGTCATGGGGGCTCTTGGTTGAAATCCATACATCATCATGAATGGACTAAAACCTATAGCTGAATGTTTGGCACTGTCATAGGCAAATTCTAATATGGGCAGATATTGTTCCCAATTAAATTGCCATTTACTTACATATGCTCGAAGCATATCCTCAATTATCTGATTGACCCTTTCAATTTGACCATCACACGTTGCTCATATTCAATGAAGTTTCTAATCTCTTAAACACAGCCCTCCAAAAATGGCTATTAAAGTTGCTATCTTGGTCACTGACAATACTGGCTGCTGGTAGCCCATACAATCTATAGATATGCTCCACAAATAGCCTGGCTAATTCTGGATTTTTAACATCTTCATTAACAGGAATAAAATAAGCCATTTTGGTCAACCGAACCACAATTATCCACACTAAGTTGTGCCCCCTCTAAGTCCTAGTAGGTAATCCCACAATGAAGTCCATGAAGATGCTTTCCCATTTTCCAGATGGAATCTCCAATGAGTGTAGGATCTTGAGAGTTGTGGTGCCATGAGCACATGTAGAGCAAAGGTATGAGTAAAGGACAAGCTGCCACATGGCATGGAGGAGATATCGCACATGTGAGCAAGCATATGGATGCAAGTACCCTCACCTATAAAAGGGAGGTTCATTTGAAGTAATATCAATCAAGCACTTTGCACTATCTCAAGATTCTCTTTATGAGTCCAAGCTGATCTATCTTGGAACCTAATTGACTTGAGGTACATATCATGAGCACTCTCTTCGTCATGTTTCCACATAGGTTCCATCCACCTTAGAGTGCTCCATAGATCCTGTGGCACATGTGTTTTGTCATGGTATCAGAGCATAGGTTTAGCTTTCCTAGTAAAGCTCATTAGTAGTTCACTAGGATTGCTCCCATTCCTAGATTAGTTGTAGGCACACTTAGGAACTCATGTTTTTCTCCTAGGCTAGTTTAGTTGTAGATTGAGTACAAATTTCCGTCCCTTGAGAGAGAAATTTCCATCCACTTTGAGAAAATTTCCGTCCATATTTTCGTTCATCGCTTGAGTTCTTTGTGAGGATTTCTCTTCATTCCATTGAGAGATTGTGAGTGATGCTATGAGGAAATATAGGGAGAGTTATTCTGAGAGAATTCCGAGAATTCCTTCTTCTCTGATTGAGAAACAGAGCCTGAGAATGTTTGAGAAAAGGGGAGATAGAGCTTGTTACTTCATCTACTCCAACTATGACTCTAAGCAACTACTATAGCTGCGACCAGCCAACTACAATGACACTCAACTTCTACGTGCAAGCAAACACGACGGCTCCAGACCTTTCCATCAAGCAACAGACAGCTGCGGGCCTCCACGAACTATGATGATGGACTCCATCTAACGGCTCAGCAGTCCACAAGCGTAATAGCCCAACGTCACAACCACTCCAAATGCCTGATGGTCACCTACGATGCCTCCTCCACAGTGTCTCTCCTCATAGTGCACACAGGCTGTAGATCCCGCCTCACGGTTGAGCATCACTAGTAGCAAAGCATAGCCTCCTCCAACGGTCCCCAGCAAGAACGGCTTTGGATAGCCAGCGACCTCTAGCGACCTCCAATATCGAGCTATTGCCAGCAGCAATTGCATCGCTCCAAGCAATCGACCAATCGAGAGCAACCAATGCTATCTACGAGCCGCCGTCAGAGCCAGTAGCTCCAAATGCCTCGAGTCGCCTCCATGGAATATCTGCCTCACTCTTTCTCATCCAATTTGCCATGTCAATGCCTGCACTCGCATCTCTGTTGCTGTCATCGTGCGTCGTGCAGAGAATCCTCAGCTTTCTCTCTTTCTTCCCTAAGGTATAGACCTTAGGACACGTGGCATTTTTTGAACCACTCCTACTGAGATAGGGTTGGTTGAGTTATTGAACTATGGTTAAGTTCAGCTACTTGGGTTAGTTTGATCATGGTTAAGTTTGTGTAATCTTGGGTTAACTAACTTGGGTTAGAAGGTTGCCACATGGCATAGTGCCACCCAAGCACAGTCCCATTGTAAGCACAGTATGGAATTCAGCATGTGAATCCCTGTGCCACATCATCAAAGGCCCTCTTATTCACAGAAACTTCGACAAGCCGTAACTTGCAATCTAAGAGGAATTTGAACATGCTCCAAAAAGGAAAAGTGATCGTTTTTCCAAGCTCTATGCACTTGTCAAGTCAAAATCATTGTATGCAATTAGACACTACCAATATTGAAAGAAATCAATTGGTAAGACCTTTGCAACAAATGACAAATCAAAGCATGAATGCACACATCATTGTCATAAGCAAGCCAAAAGCACAAGTGCATGAGATGACCATAGCACAAAGCATGGCATCCACACATAAAGCATCAAGGAACATGGAAGAACAAAGCATCATGCATGAAGCAACACCAGGAATAAGATTGCAGATTGAAGAACCAGCAAGTCAACTACGTGGAGTCATCATCAAGCCATGAGCAGAATGACAGGAAGAACATGTATTGAGAAACAAAAACCTTGCCAACCTTGCCTATATTTTGTAAATCAAACTTGACCACCTGAGAGTAGCTATGTAAGCACCTAGGGGAGGTATTGACATGTAAAAACCACACTTTACCACCTTAAGTAGCAATGCAAGCACTAAGGGGAGGTGATGGAATGTAACTCACATTTGACCACCTTGTACTAGCCAATGGATTATGGCACCAAGGGGAGGTGTTGAGAGTTGTGGTGCCATGAGCACATGTAGAGCAAAGGTATGAGTAAAGGGCAAGCTGCCACATGGCATGGAGGAGATATCCCACATGTGAGCAAGCATATGGATGTAAGTACCCTCACCTATAAAAGGGAGGTTCATTTGAAGTAATATCAATCAAGCACTTTGCACTATCTCAAGAATCTGTTTATGAGTCCAAGCTAATCTATCTTGGAACCTAATTGACTTGAGGTACATGTCATGAGCACTCTCTTCATCATGTTTCCACATAGGTTCCATCCACCTTAGAGTGCTCCATAGATCTTGTGGCACACGTGTTTTGTCATAGGAGTCCTCCTACCTTAAGGCATTCAACCTTATTGACCTGGCATTTTTGGCACTTCAATACATAATCTTGGACGTCCTTATCTATTCCAAGCCAAAAGAATTGTCTTTTCAGAAGCACGTATGTCTTCTGAATTCCCGGGTATCCAACACTCGGACTATGATGACATTCAAAAAGGATTTGGTGCCTAATGTCATTATTATCTAGGATACATACTCTACCCTGGTAGAGCAGGTGCCATCTTCAATAGTATATTTTTTCCACTTGAGTCCTTTATCACCAACCTATGGTGTGTTGCCATTTTCATGCAACTCCTCAGTGAAATCCTCTCGATTAATTGAATCCCTATTTTTAATTGCTTTCCATATTTCTAAGAAGTGAGGATCAAACTCACATTTCCCCTTTAAGGACTCTAGGAAATCATTCTGAAATTGAGTAAAACTCAATTCATTAACAATTGGCATTCGGCTAAGAGAGTCTGCTATCACATTGAACTTCCCTTTCCTATATGTCAATTGTATATCAAGCTCTTGCATTAACTCATCCCATCTAGCTTTTCTACCTTTAAGCTCTAGCTGATTACAAATCCACTTAATGCACTCCATTAACTCATCCCATCTAGCTTTTCTACCTTTAAGATTTGGCTGATTACAAATCCACTTAATGCTCTCCTGATCAAAGATGATATCAAATTTTGCACCATATAAGTAGTGCCTCCACTTTTTTAAAGCATAGACTATAGCATATAGTTCCTTCTCATATGCCAAGTAATTCCATTGGGCACGACCTAACTTTTTGCTTTCAGAAGCCACTGGTCGACCTTTTTGTATAAGTACCACCCCAACAGCAAAATCACTGGCATCTGTCTCAACCACAAATGGTTCATTGGGATCCACTACTTTTAAGACAGGAGTTGCCGCCACTATAGCTACTTTTAATTTTTCAAAACTTCTCTTTTGAGGTTCATCCCATATACATCATGGGATCCCTTGCCTTCACATATTGTATCACTGACTTTACCATAGCATCTCTCCCTCCAGGGGCTGATCATAGCTATCTTTTCTTTAGCATTTCCACTACCCATCACACAGCACTTCCCAACTTGCTGAGCTCTTACTCCACCTACCATGATATACACTTTGATCGCGATCATTCACGTACTTACTATGGCCGTCTGTACATACTTCTTGCCTACATTGACTTCATACCCCTATTAGAGGATCCTGCTTCCCTTGTCACCTGCTCACTACATGAGGTCTCTCTTCACGCTTTACCCCACACCACCTGCTCCACCTGCCCACCACCCCCTAGGACCATACCCTGTAATAGCTGGTACGATGATGAGTGTAAGATTTTATGCCGTCAGCTGTCACTATCATCTCGAATGGAGAGCCACCACAATCAAGATAGCGGGAGGTTCTTCCCCACTCTCAGAGCTCCAGTGCCTCTTCTTCCAACCATGGGGGCTCAAATTACACTCCCTCTGCACAGAGACCACATTTAGAGGGGTCAGGTGGGCCAAGACAAATACAGAGCCCTTCGAAAACCACCTCTCCTCTCTCCCACATTCAGGTTATGTTTAAACCTCTTCTGGATCCAAACCTCAAATCATCTTCGGTGTTAGCATCCCCAGAGATTCAGACAATTTGCCTAACTAAGTTCAACAAGGTCATCTTCCCCCCTATCGATGTGGAACTATGTACAGACTTCATTAAATATTATGACTTCATAACCCACTGACACTTTTGAGTTCATGGGCTTCAGGCAGGTTCTCACACCCACTTTGGCCTTACAATACACGGGGCTCCCTTCTCTCCCTATTCAACCTCCTTCCGATGATTGGCCACAGCTTCTTTCATTCCTTTCCTAGTGCAAACCCAATCGAAGGGGCTATGATTGCAAAAAGGTTTTGGAAGGTGGAAGCATAGAAGAAGTAATCACTCGCTACTTCTTTACTTGCTTCTATTTGGGACCAGGGCATTACTACATCACAAAAGTTATCCGTCCTGCTCTGAATGCTCTCTTCACTATCACACAGTATGATTTTGCATCCCTATTTTATTCAAAATTCTGGGCGACTATACAAAATCACACATGGAGGTACACAGACCTGTACTTGTGGACCTCACCTCACCTAGTACCTCTTGCACCAGTGGCCAGCTGCAACACCTGGTCTTCTCTCACCACCTTCCCATACTTCCTCTTCTCCTCTCGGTCCACCTTCCTCTCCTTTGGTTCCCTTCTTGAGATCAGCCTCACTGGCTGCTACTTTAACCCCAACATCTTAAGTCTCTATTGAATCCATCTCTATTCTCTCTCCCTCTCGCGTTGCAGTGGGATTTCGAAACCACCACATGGCGACATGCAAAATCCATCTTCGTGCTCCACAACCATAGGAATGAGTGAAAAGGAGGTAAAGAGTGGCTATATGCATAAAGGAGAAATGTGAAGAAGATGGAAGAGGTGGAAGGGAGGTGGTATATACATCAATAGAGCATGACAAGTGAAGGAGAAAGAGGAGGAAGAATTATATGGACATCAAAGGAGAAGGAGCAATGGAAATCGGGTAATATAAAAGACCATCGTGGCTATACCAGAATGAGTGTGTCACATCAAGCAACAGCCCCCTCTTTTTATAATAACCAAGAGGAGGGGGCTCTCCGCATAAATGCATCCTCCCACATGCATGGTGTGGGTGGACCTTCTCCCATTTGGGCTTGGCGGTGCACATCCTCAATAGCATGCGACAATTTCTTCCCCTTGAAATCAAACCTTCTTATCCTAAGTCTAAGAGGCCTCATGGCTCCATCTCAATATTATATTGCCTAGGAGGACAAGTGGAGGGTTGGCACATGGATGCTTTGCAACCTCATCCTACTTTTCCTTATAGAAATATTATTTCATGGACTATGCATCACCACCCCACATGGGACTAGCCCACATGGACGAGAAAAACTAAGATGCCCTGCCACCTCTACCAATTAAATACAATATGTCCCCTTGGCCTTGTCCATATGTCACTTCATGTTTCATGGGACCGCCTAGGTGGAGGGATGGGACATGAAGATTCCATGCCATCTCACCATACTATATTATTTGTTCCATGGACTATGTACAACAGACCTATGGGTCCTATTACTTGGAAGGGTGGCACATGGGCGTGCCCTGCCACCTCAACCTTGGGCCCTTGCTACTCCATATTATATTCTACTAATGCTACACACACATATTTACTTGTATTTATTACATTTACAATGGAATTTGTTTGGCGGTAACGAATTCCCTCCCCAGCATGCAATGCGCAGCATCCCAATGCCTGGGACAACCAAAACAAAGAAAAGCTTGAGATGTCTATTGTTGAACACCTTCCTTCCAAGTGGTCATTGTAGCTCTTGGACTTTATTAGATCCAACAGCCTAGGTTCTTGCCTCAATGCGTGGTGCTAGTGCCATATTCATATGCCCTGGATCATATAAAAATCATTCATTGGTCAAAAGGGCTGCAAAAAATGAATGTTGCATCAAAACACACAGAAGTTGATCACTCCCCCTGGTTTGGTAAGGAAAGACCTCCAACACCTCCTCCCCCCCATATGGAGGGGAATCTATCACTTCTTTGAAATCATCATCCCACACAGGCTCCTGTAATAATTGTTCCAAGCTCCTTTCTACATCAATCAAGGGATCACACCTTGTGGAATCATCATAAGCTACATTTAGGATCTCCTCAATAGGAATCACATCAATCACTGTCTCAGCCTCAATATCATCCTTAATGCTCAACACTTCATCAAGGACCATGACTTCTTCAGTAACAAGTTCAACCCATAGTTGGTTGCATTGTTCTTCCATGTTCATCATAGCATCCTCCAATAATATTTTAGACACCTCAGAATCAGTTTCCTCACATATCATCTCATTAGGTTCCAGAAGACTCACAACATCAAGGGGAGAAGAAGGTGCAAGGGTGTCACTGTCATCGGCACCCACTATCAATACTTCAAGCTCATCGATGATTTCATGATCGAACAATCCATTCAGCCTTTGAACTCTTTATCATAAGAAATGTCCAAAGGAGGAGAAAGAGAACCTAAAGAAGTGAATGCAATCTGTGGCTCATCATCAACTATAGATCCACTACAACTCTTAAGGGGAGGTGATTCACAACCATTGTCACATTTGATCTCACCGCCATCCTCAGACCCCCCAGTAACTGAACTATAAGTCTCCATGAAATGCACTTGAGGGATATTTGGACACTCTAATTGGTAGTGCCCCTTTTTATTGCAACCATGACAAACCACTTGGGACTTATCATATTGAGCAAGAGTAGCCTTAATTTTCAAATCCACCAATTCCCCATGGAGCTCATCAATGGTCTTCACAAGATCAAAAACTAAAGGAACATTAATAGGGGTAGAGGATGCATGCTCTCGAGCAGAAGGAGAAGATAGGGTAAGAAGAGATTTTGTCAAGGGAAATCCACCATGAGCCATTTTGACACTTGTTACAAAAGGGAAAGGAGGAATGATGACTCGATCACTAGACATTATGTCAAACTTCACTGTAATTGCATTTGCATGCTCCATGGTTGTGAGACTCTTCCACTTCAGCTTTACACAAAACTCATCTTCCGCACCATATACCATATGACTCAGCACATATTG
This sequence comes from Dipteris shenzhenensis, assembly GCF_047967505.1. Classification (NCBI taxonomy): domain Eukaryota; kingdom Viridiplantae; phylum Streptophyta; class Polypodiopsida; order Gleicheniales; family Dipteridaceae; genus Dipteris; species Dipteris shenzhenensis. The sequence goes on from NC_141620.1 coordinate 18,455,637, forward strand.
AGTCATTTGGGTAATGAGCCCTTTGTTTTTTGGATGCATATCAATTAGGCCATCCAAGAGCACGGCCGCTAGATCCACATATCAACGTGTTGTTTCCCCTTCTTGTTGCCTCAGCTTTGCCACCGTCAGATAAACATTCTTGGGATCCACACCCTTGCCAAAATACTCAACCAGTGCTATTGTCAATTGTAGCTAGCTCTGTCAAACAACATTAGTTTGCTTCTCATACGACACTTTTGCAAATCCATGCAAGAACGTAGGAAGAACCAATTATTATCGATCCTCTGTGAGGAAATTAAGAGACACACATCGGCATTTGAAAGCAATAAGATATTCTTGTGGGTTTTCACCCATGATTCCAGAAAATATGGGAATGTTTGCCATGAGAATGGAGAAAGACAGAGAGAAAGGAATGAGAAAAACAGAGTGAATACCCCTCTTCCAAGAATTAGCAACCTATTAATGCATCAAATTGTCCACATGAATTGCATTATGATCATTTGAAAATCATAGATCCCTCAAATCCAAAGCTAAAAACTAGAACTCTTGATCTTATGAAGTCACATGATCCTTATGGGCAACCGCAGCCACACATGCAATAAGCAGAAGATCCTCTAGTGCGGTTGTCAACCTTTGCAAGCTTGGGGCTTCTATGAACACAATCTCAAATTGAATTTATGTTGCAATAAACCAAGCTACTCCTGTACCAATCAATGGACAGTAAACTAAAGATGGGCAGCCCCAAAGTGACAATTTCTTTCCTATTTCTGATGTGGGCACCAAGATATACAACCATCAATCATGTAAGGAGGGTGGGCACTGCTTATAGAAGCCAACAATTGACAAAATATGAAGAGGGGAGAGGAGAAGAGTGGAGATGAGGAGAGAGGGCACAACTAGAGAGCACACCACAAATGAATAACTGTACACTAGAATTAGTTGAAAAAATAGAATATATACAAACCCTTTTAGGGTTAGGGTTAGGGGATCTAACCCTTTCCTTTATAGCACTCTATAAGGTTAGTGCTATGCACATATGATCACGTGATGGTGCTATGCACACATGATCACATGATGTTGAGCGTGAACTCTCAACACCTTCCCTCAAGATCAACATCATGAAGTAGGCCTTCCCTCAAGATGATGATTCTCAGGAATCGAAGAAGGACTGAGCATTACATTCCATCACACCCCTTTAATGGGAATGTCCTTCCTCTGCATCAAACCAAGAGCTAGTCGGTGTTTCTCGAATAGCTCTTTACCGAGTGGTTTGGTAAAGATGTCTGCAACATTTTCTTTGCTATCACAATGCTGTAGTGTGATGTCACCAAGTAACACTCTTTCTCTGATGAAGTGCTCTCTGAAATCAATGTGCTTTGTCTTGGAGTGATATACTAGATTTTTGGCCAATGCTTGAGCCGATTGATTATCATAGTATATTGTTGTTGGCTTTGACTCATCAAAGTAATCTGTTTCTGACAATAGTCTTCTGAGCCATATAGCCTCACATGCACCTGTAGTGAGTGCTCTATATTCTGCTTCAGTCGAAGACAAAGAAACAGTTGGCTGTTTGTTTGACAACCATGATATAGCACCTTGACCAAGGAAAAATGCATATCCTTGTGTCGATCTCCTGGTCTCATGATCTCCAGCATAGTCACTGTCACAGTATCCATGCAACCGTGGATGACTTCCTCTATATTCTATCCCAAACTTTCTTGTACCTCTAATGTATCTCAAGACTCTTTTGGCTGCATTCCAGTGAGACTGTTTTGGATTTGCCATAAACTGTGCTAGTGAGCTTACTGCATAACAAATATCTGGCCGTGTGATTGTCAGATATATAAGAGATCCAATGAGTTGCCTGTAGTATCTGTCATTGACTGTAGGCTTTTCTGAATCTTTAGTAAGTTTCAAACTCTGTTCCATGGGAGTGGCTGCAATCTTGCAATCTGCCATATGAAACTTCTTCAGGAGACTGTCAACATATTTGAGCAGACTCATGAATGTGCTATCTGAATCTCTCCAGAACTCAATTCCAAGACAATAGTGCATAAGTCCAAGATCTTTCATGCCGAACTCTGCAGATAAGTCTTGTTTTAGTTTTCTGATGAAGCTATCCTTGCTTCCTGTCACAATCAGATCATCTACGTACAAAAGTGCAATAGTAATGTCTTCCCCTTGAACTTTGTAGTAGAGAGTATGATCTGCATTGGACTTCATGTATCCCAGATCAGCAAAATACTTGTCAATTCTGCTGTACCAACTTCTGGGTGCTTGCTTTAAGCCATAGAGACTTTTCTTGAGATGGCAAACCTTGTTCTCTTTTCCTGGTTCAACATAACCGGCTGGTTGTTGCATGTAGACTTCCTCGTCTAGATAACCATTGAGAAATGCATTCTTGACATCGAGCTGATACACATTCCATTTAATGAGTGTCGCTAGTGATATCAAGAACCGTATGGAATCCATCTTTGCTACTGGAGCATAAGTCTCATCATAATCTTGGCCATATTGTTGTGCAAATCCTTTTGCAACTAATCTGGCTTTGTATCTCTGAATACTGCCATCTGGATTGTACTTCACTTTGTATACCCATTTGTTGGCTATGGCCTTCTTTCTTGGTGGAAGGTCGCATAATTCCCAAGTGTTATTTTTATACAAAGCATCCATTTCTTCATTCATAGCAGTTTGCCATTCTGGCTTATCTACTGCGTCTTCGAAGTACATTGGCTCTTCTGTAGCCATGATGGTAGTCATAAGAGTATAGTTGGTGGTTTCCACCTGAATTGCTTTGCCTTTCTGAGTATATGTCAATCTGGCTGGTGGTCTGCTTTCCCTAGTAGACCGTCTGAGCTGCTGTGGCGTTGCTTGGGGTGTTGCTGGCAATTCTTGCTCTTCTTCATCAACCTGTTCTGTAGATGACTGTGAAGTCGATGCTTCTATCTCCTGTGTAGGTGAGGTTTTCCATTCTGATTCCTCATCGAAGATTACATCTCTGGAGATAATGACTTTGTGGTTGATGGGATCATACAATTTGTATGCTTTGCTTTCTTCACTGTAGCCAACCATGATGCATTTGCGTGACTTCGCATCCAATTTCCTTCGATGATCATCATGTATGTGGGCATATGCTATGCAACCAAATATGCGGAGATGCCCAATGCGTGGCTTGTGTCCAGTGAATGCTTCATAAGGAGTCATACCTTGTATCGGTTCGATAGGAAGCCGATTAAGCAAGTAGTTAGCTATAGCTATTGCTTCTGCCCAATATTGATTCGGAAGATGCTTTTCACTAAGCATTGCTCTAGCACTGTCTGCTAAAGTTGTCCCATTCTTCCTTTCAGCTCTTGCATTCTGCTGAGGAGTATCTGCACATGTGAACTGTCTTCGAATGCCGTGGTTTTTGCAAAAGTTCATGAATGCTGAAGACATGTATTCACCTCCTCTGTCTGATCTCATGACCTTGATCTTTCTGCCTGTCTGGTTTTCTACCATGGCTTTGAATTCTTGAAATCTGGCAAACACTTCAGATTTCTCTTTCAGAAAGTAGACCCAACAATATCTGCTGTAGTCGTCGATGAAGGTCAAGTAATAAAGTGAACCATTGATGCTACGGGTCTGGGCATAACCCCATACATCTGTATGAATCAAATCAAGAATACCTCATGCACGAGAGGTACTTCTGACAAAGTTGGTTCGCTTTTGTTTGTCGAAGCAGCATGCTTCACAAACTTTTCCAAGAAACTGTAGCTTCGGAATCCCAATTGCCATATTCTGATTCCTGAGATCTAACAAGTACTTGAAGTTGACATGACCATATCTCTTGTGCCATTTTGCAGATAGTGGCATCTGTTGCATTTGAGCTGACATGGCATGCTTATCTGGTACTGTAGCTAGCATCCTGTATAAGCGTCCTTCCTTGACACCTTTTGCTACTAGCTGACCTCTTTTGGATTTGTCTCTGATAGTGCATTCATCACCGTCGAAGATGACTTTGTAGTTGTGTTCCATCATTTGACCTACTGACAAAAGGTTCTTGCTGAGTTTCGGAACATAGAGCACATCTTTGACTAATCCTTTTGTACCAGTGAAATTGTTCATAGGGATAACACCTGTCCCTTGAACCGGATTCGGTGTATTGTCTGCTGTGTAGATGACATTCTTTTGACCTTCTAATGGCTTCATTTCTGTGAACCATTCCTGATGATTTGTCATATGAGATGATGCACCACTGTCGATGTACCAAGGATCCTATTCCACTTGGTCGACTTGATAGCTGAAATCGTCTTTGGGATTGAAATTAGTGTCTAGGTGCATTGTATCAGTCTGATGCAATTCCTCACTTGCAAGAAACATATTTCCATGTTCATTTGCAAAATGACTGTGACTAGAATGTCCACCACGATGATTTCCTCTTCCTCGAGAATTCCCTTTGATTACTGCTGGATTGACCGCCTTGGTCATACTGCTTCTTGCGGCAATCTCTTTCATAGTGTCCAAACTTGTGACAGTAGTTGCACTGGATGTTTGATACATTGGTGGATGCATTCCCTTGTCCTTGGAATCTTCCTCGGTTGGAATGATTTCCTCTTTGCTGATTTTGATGTTGCTGAGGATGATGCTGATGCTGACTTTGATTTTGTTGATGATGACCACTTTTCTGATATGATCTACCTCTGTTCCTGCCTTTGCCTCTGCTTCTGTCTGAAGCTGTGAATGCCTGATCATTAGAATGACCTTTACGTGCTTGAATGGCCTGAGTCCTGAGTTCTTCACCAAGTAGAACTGACTGAAGTTCTTCCAGTGTTGGAATTTGCCGTTGGATGGCAATACTCTGAACTAGATTCTCATATCCTTCTCCTAGTCCATTCAGGATTACTTGAACCATTTCTGCGGGATTCATAGTCTCTCCTGCTGCTGCAAGTTGATTGTTGTAGTCTTTGATGCGGAGTACATAAGCATGACCGGTTTCATTGCTATTGCGGAAACTCTGGTTTATCTGGTTTCTCAAGGTGAGAATCCTGGATGTGTTCTTGGACTCGTAGAGAGCTGCGAACATATCCCATGCTTCTTTTGATGTCTTGACTGTGTTGAGCTGTCCTAGCATGACATCTTGCACATTCTGCTTGATCAGGTGATAGGCATACTTGTCTTTCTTATCCGATTCTGCTTGAGCTCGGGCAATGGCAGGATCTTCTACTGGTGCGGAAACTGTTTGTGTAGATGTAGATCCCGATGTAGATCTTGTTGCTGGTGCTGTGACAATAGATGGAGTAGAGCTACTGGTGGCTAGATCGGCCAATGGTCTAGGTATAGATCCATCGACATACTCCCATTTGTCCTGAAGCACAAGAATGGTCTCCATTCGGTATTTCCATGTACCGTAATTGGAGTTGTCTAACTTAGCAGATGCCTCCAGATTGAGGTTGCTAGTCGACATGGTGCAAACAATGTACTCAAAAAGTGTCCTGGAAAACTCTGTATGAATCAACTGCAAATACAATGAAGATGCCAAGTGAAATCTCTGTACCGTCGGTGAAGATAGAACTGTAGTATATAAGATTTGATCTGTGTTACAAGGCTTGTGGCAATGATGCCGGGAATAGCCAAGAGGCTTTACAAGGCTAAAAAATGATGTGCACGATGCCGTGAGATAGCCAAATAGGCTTTACAATGGTGGCATGTGTGTGTGAAATCAAGTGCTATCTGCCCACTGTATCAATCTGCAATGCCTCTGAACTCTGAAGTCTGCTCACTGAACTGATGAACGTAAGGTTTCAGGTAATGTAATGATGTGAAATCGGATGTCAGCGTATGGACTGACTCCGAGTAGGTACTAGTCGGGAATTTCGGGCATGGCTTAGATTGGCAACTTGGGGAATTCAAAGCGTCCCCTCTATGGCGATCTAGTCTACTCTGATCTAGATCTAAACCGACCGTCGATCGATGAAAGAGCAGCAAATAATTCCTTTTCTTTTGTTCTTTTTAAGTGCTGGGTCAGATGCGTCGATGTAGAGGCAAATGTGCGTGAAGGAAGTGGTTTTGTCGGCGAGGCTCAAATGTGAGTGTAACTTGCGTCGAAATGTGTGCGTGATGTAACGAGCGTGTAGAGCACAAAAAAATGAGTGACTTTCCTTTTTGGAGCACCTTCAAATTCTTCCTGGATCAAGAGATACGACTTGATCTAGGTGGAGGGGCAAAAGGAGTGCAAATGGTGCTCAATGATGATGTGTCACTGTGAGTCACATGCAGTGATGATGTGGCACTGTGCTTAGCAAGAGGTGTGCCAGTGAAGCTCTGTGCTGAGGTGGCAGGAGTGTGCACATGCAGTGTGTGCACAGTGTGCCTGGCAAGGGATTGTGCCTGCAGGGGTCAGTGCTGACTGGACTGCTGAGGTGGCAGTGCTGAGTTGACACAGATGATGTCAGCAGGGTGACGTGGCAATGCTGATGTGGCATTGATGACGTGTCCCTGATGACATGGCACAAGTGACATGGCTGATGACGTGTCACTGATGACGTGGCAGTCGGTGGTGACGTGGCAATCGGTGGTGATGTGGCAGTCGGTGATGACGTGGCAGTGCTGACATGGATTGCTGACGTGACATTGTGGATAGGTTGATGACGTGGCAGATAGGATTGACACATGGCACTTGGCTGACCACACCTCAATGTGGTGAGGTTGAGGATAAGATATCCTCCCTTGCTGCCACGTGGTGCTAGGAGAGCGACCGAAATCTTTTGAGATTCTGACGGAATCTAGGAAGATTCTGTCCGCCTGCGGATTTCCGTTAATGAGGAGAGAGGTCGCCTGGGTGCGTAGGAGCTTGTTGCAGCTGTTCGTTTGCTGAGCAGTCGTTTGGCGCTATGAAGGATGCCTTGGAGTACGTTCTACTGGCTGTGCTGGCTATGAGAAGACGGCTATGGCGACCGTGGAGCTGTTGTTGAGCACCCGTGGGCTATGAAGCCTTGGTTGTGCAGGGAGGAGCCGCTCAAAAGATCATTGTTTGTTGGAGCTATTCGTTGCGGCTGTTTTGTCGGAGAGGCATTGCGTGGCCAGAGAGCTTAGGCTCTCGTTGAATAGCATTGATCCCATGAGGTTGAGCGGCCATAGAGCTTGGAGTAGCGCTTGACGATGAAGCTGACAGAGTTTGCAGCTAGAGATAGAGGCATTTGGAGGCGGCATTCGAAGATGCAGTTCGTTGGAGCATTGCGATGAAGGCTGGGCTGCCGCAGTCCGCGAAGGCTTTGAGGCCTTAGTGAGAGTTGCTGATGGCTAGAAGCGGCCGTTGAAGGAGCCATTGTCGAGTGTTGGAAGCCGTAGGCTTAGAGCCTTAGAAGTACTAGTTGGAGTAGTCGATCGAAGCAAGAGCAAGGCTGTTGATGGCGAGCAAGGCTAAGTATGTCGAGTCGTTGTAGAAAATGGCTTTTGTAGATTAGCAAAGTTTGACGGAGCGGCTGAGCATCCAAAGCATAGTTTGAAGCAGAAACTCGTCGCTTGAATTCTCTCAAGATGAATACAAGTGGATCTCTTTCTCTCAAATGAAGATCACACTGAAAGAACTCTCTCTTTCTTTCTCTCAAAGATGGAAATCACTCTCACAAATGTCTCATAAACAATGAATCTCTCAATGAAACAATGAATAAAATGGAAGGAGATTAACGGAAATCTCTCATGGACGGAAATTCCTCTCAGATGGACGGAAATTTCTCTATCACTCAATGGAAGTGAAAGGATGCTCACTCAATCGGTCTCAATCTCTCGATCTCTCTCGCACTCTGAAGGATCGCAATGCCTCAGCGGAAGGCAAGGGAGCTCTGATACCATGACAAAATATGAAGAGGGGAGAGGAGAAGAGTGGAGATGAGGAGAGAGGGCACAGCTAGAGAGCACACCACAAATGACTAACTGTACACTAGAATTAGTTGAAAAAATAGAATATATACAAACCCTTTTAGGGTTAGGGTTAGGGGATCTAACCCTTTCCTTTATAGCACTCTATAAGGTTAGTGCTATGCACATATGATCACATGATGGTGCTATGCACACATGATCACATGATGTTGAGCGTGAACTCTCAACAACAATAACCTGAATACTAGCTGTACTCAACAAAATTCAGAAGTTATTCCTTCCCACAAACAAAATGGTTGTAGTAAGGCGACCCAAGATTGGCCTTGCCAATTTCCATGATTAGGACCTATTGGCTTTCTTGACTGCACACCTAGCTTTAGGTAGTTTATGTGGCTATATGCAGAAAAGCAGGAATGTGGGCAGCAAGACAAGCTACGGCAGTAAACAATCACCTCTTGTTAGGCATTGATGCCATGTATTGAGGCATCCAAGAAAACTAGGCTCCTAAAGACGGACGACTTCCTATAATAGAGCTGTAGCAAGTTGATGATTGCATTACTCTCAAGGATTCTAAATAGCAACCAACGATGCCCTGCCACCTTATTTCAATTAAATACAATCTGTCCCCTTGGCCTTGGCCATATGTCACTTAATGTTTCATGGGACCGCCTAGGTGGAGGGTTGGCACATGGAGATTCCATGCCATCTCACCATACTATATTATTTGTTCCATGGACTATGTAAAACACACCTATGGGTCCTCTTACTTGGAAGGGTGGCACATGGACATGCCTTGCCACCTCTACCTTGGGCCCTTGCTACTCCATATTATATTCTACTAATGCCACACACACATATTCACTTATATTTATTACATTTACAATGGAAATTTTTTGGTGGTAATACCGTCTCCACTCCTACTCTCACTACACCCACATCTGCAAGACATGCTTCTGAGCCATCCCCTCTTGGGCGAGTCTCTTGAGCTTTTTCATCCATTTCTCATGAGGGTGGTGTCTTTGCATCCATTCCCTTTGAAGTGAATTTGATTTCTCATATGATGTTCTTCAGGTCACTCCTCTTCGCTCCTCGGGTCTCACCCATGGCATGACATCACCACTTACCTCCTGCGTAGTCAAGACCATCACCGACCCAATCATCACATGAGTGTCAATAGGCTGCATAGCTATGCACATAGCCCCCACAGCACAGGATGGTCAACCTTTTGAGAGACCACGCTCAACATCATGTGATTATATGTGCATAGCACTAGCACATATAGAATGCTATTAAGGAAAGGGTTAGATGCCCTAACCCTAACCCTAAATGGGTTTGTATATATTCTACATTTTCAACTAAATCTAGTGTACGGTTAGTCATTTGTGGTGTGCTCTATTGTTGTTCCCTCTTTCCTCATCTCCACTCTTCTCCTCTCCTCTCTTCATATTTTGTCATGGTATCAGACCTCCCTTGCCTTCCGCTAAGGCATTGTGATCCATATGAGAGAGTGTGATTGATTGAGAGATTGAGAGATCGAGAGTTCTTTCAATTCTGATGAGTGTGAGAAGTTCATGTGAGATAGAAATTTATGCTCATTCAATTGAAAGAGATTTTTGTTGTATCATTGATAGATAGAGAGAGTTCTTTGAGTGTCAGTTCATTAAGAGAGATTCCTTGTGCTCAAAGCTTGAACTCTCCATTTTGCTTCAAACATTTCCATTATTGAGAGAAGAGTGAGAGAGCTTTCAAAGCTCAGATTTAGGGAGTGTTCAGAGAGATGGAGAGTCTAAGGCTCAACACAAAGACACATAGGCATAGGTCTCACATCGAGAGAGATACAGCTCAAGGCAACTTCATCAACCTCAAGACCTAAAGCGCCAAGCTCCAAGGGATCTCAAAAGAAACTTCAGACCGTCTCTCCAAACTAAGGCAACAATGGCAGGTTTGTTGTCTATAGCTACAACTATGAGTCTACCAATGGAAACTGCATCAATATCGATGCCCTCACGAGCTCATTTGCAATCCACAGTAGCTCTAGCCTTGAATCTAGCACACGTTGACTACTACACACAGAGGCATAGCAACTCCGACATAGAAGTAGCCCAACTTCACCAAAGCAAGCATCAATCTCCACTATGGCCAGGTGTCTCAATGGAGATCATGTGCTACAACAGTGCAACAGCACGGGTGATGGTCCAACTCTCAGTTCAACCTCCACAATGGAGGGGAAGATGCAATGACCTCTGAGCCTCTTCTATCAATCCACAGCCCTTCTGTAGCCTCCAAACACCAACCAATAGCCATTCTGTAATGCCAATGAGCCTCATGACTCCAATAGCCTTGGACTCGCTACATTAATGACTCAAAACACCCATAGCAACAGCTCCCCAACTTCCTTTGCCAGCAACGATGCTCCTCGACTCATAGCTCTCGACTCCCTGATGGAGTCCATAGCAATAGACGCCCGGACCATCTCCATCACCAGCTAATGGGCATCTTCATCCGCCTCTATCTAAGAACTCAATATTCTATGCCTCCAAGTGCCTCAACTGGCAACGCGGCTCCTCCACGACCCCTGTGCCATCAACGAATGTCCGTGATGAAATATGTGAAAAATTATGTAGCATCTGCAAAAGATTTCGGTGAGCCAACAAACGACATGTTGCACCTACCTTATTACCAAAGGGTATCCAATTGACTGACATGTGGCAATATTTTGACCCTACCTACAGCAGATAGGGCTCAACCTAACTCAAGTTCTGTTCACCATGGTTAGGTGTATTTAACCTAGGGTCAACCAAGGGATTGGGTTGAGTCAAGATAACCCGGGTACGCTTAGGAGAGGATAAGGCTGGTCAACTTAACCCCGGGTCAGTTAACCCTTGGTTAGGTCAATAGACTAAGGTTTAGTCAGCATTCTGACACATGGCAGTAGTAGCTGACTACCACATCATCTTCTCTGCCACCTTAGTAGGACCAATCATCGGTCCACTTTAGCTGCCACATCATCATTGCCACATGTGGCATTGACCCCGGCAGGCATAGTCCCTTCCAGGCACACTGTGCACACATTGCATGTGACCACTCCTGCCACTCATAGGGCTCCATAGGCATCATCGCTGCATGTGACCCCTGACACCACATCATCATTGAGCACTTTACACCCTTTTTTGCCCCTCCACCTAGATCAAGTTGTATCTCTTGATGTAGGAAGAATTTGAGGGCACTCCAAAAAGAAAAATCTCTTGATTTTTTATGCTCTTTGTGCTCGTTACATCACACACACCTTTTGGTGCAAGAAAATCTGGTACTGTAGCTAGCATTCCGAACAAGCGTCCTTCCTTGACTCATTTTCCTACTAGCTGAAATCCTCTGGATTTGTCTCTGATTATGCATTCATCTCCATCAAATATTTCCATCATTTGACCTATTGACAAGAGGTTCTTATTGAGCTTTGGAACATAGAGTACATCTTTGACCAATCCTTTCATACCAGTGAAATTGTTTATAGGGATAATGCATGTCCCTTGAACTAGATTTGGTGCATTATCTATTGTGTAGATGACACTGGGTGGTAGCAAGCTAAGGGTGTCCACTTTTTGTTCACTCCCCAATCCTAAGGAGGTGGAAAAACAAGCTTTTTAGCACACAAAAATGCAAATCTCACCTACTTCCCTATGGATCTAGTCTTTGAAGTCTTCTGACACAACATCACACTTGCTATTGTGCACACAATCGTATAGTCTAATCGAAAATTCGATGCACACACAAAAAATTTCTTTGTGTCACACGGCATGGTTCCAGGGTGGTCACACATTTGTCACGAACAAAGAGTGTCATATTAAATTCTAAATTTCTCACTCATTTTAGATTAAATGTTATTGAAACTTTGTAAGTGGTCTCTTTGCATTATGTAGAGCTTAACTTGATTTATTGGTAATTTTTTGAATGATTTATCTAATTATAAATAATTATTTATAATAAATAAAGTCATAAAATACATGCATTTTAGTAGCACACCACATTTTTTTAGTATTTTGAATAATTAAGCAAATCCAATTCGGTGGAAGGTTAGTAGGCACATAAGGGTGTGTGGTTGAATCATCAAATCCCAAATCCAACGGTTAGATTTAGGAAGATTGAAGTTTAATTTTTACTTTTACTCCTTAGAGTATCAACAAAGAATATTAAAAATAAATCTAGTAATTCTCAAACATAACCAAACATTTCAAAAATGTCAATATTTTTAGTCCTCTGCATGATGAATAAGTGGAAAAAAATTTGGTTAAATTTGAGAAAGGGAAACGTACGATATGGCCTCCAAGAGTTAAATCTCCCTTTTGTGGGGGAAAAAGGGCCACCCAAGCCTAATACCAAGACAAGGTAGGCTTGGTATTAGGCTTGGTGAGGTAGGCTAGGAGCATCACCGATCCTAGTGGCAAGCGCTGCCCATGTGGAAGGCTAAGTCATCAAAACCATGCCACGTTGTTAGACCACGTGGTGCCATCTCATCAAGCAGATGTGACATCACTCCTTGCCATGTCACCTTACTTTGCCACACGTGCTGCCACATGTGCCACCTCATCATTCCACATCATCAGCCATGTGATCACACAATGCCACCTTGGCATACCTCCTCTCCTGGCCACGTCACCAATCCTCCACCTCAATTCCATGTCATCTACCACCTCATGAATGCCAACTCATCATGCCACATCATGCCCAGTACCACATCATGACCATGCAGGAAGAGATTATATTACCACATCATGACCATGCATGGTGCCACATCAGCCAGATGTATACACACATGATGATGTGCGATGCATACAATACCTCGATCGAGGTATATATGATGGGTGAGGCATACAATACCTCGTTCGAGGTATGTGACCGAGGACACATAGAGATACCTCGATCGAGGTATAAGGTCCCTCGATCGAGGTTCATACATACATGCATGCGCAATGCACTAAATACCTCGATCGAGGTATAAGGTCCGATCGCGGCTCTGGGCATAGCAGACCTCTCCACCAAAACTAAGCCAATTAGTATCAATCTTAGCACCTCTCCACCAATAATAATGAAGAGCAATCTAAGAGCAATCTAGTGGATGAGTTGAGGCTCTCTATAAGACACCACGTTTTGGTTCATTTCACCCATTCTTAGCCATTCTTGCCTCCTCATCACTTTGTCACACCTTCCATCCTACTTTCATTGAGAATGGGTTCTCAAAGCCGTAGAGCTAGTAGACGTGAAAGATGTAGGAACCCCCCCCCAAATCTCATTGACGAGGAGCGCAAGAAGCGGAAGGCTCGTGAGCGCAAGAGAGCCTCTAGAGCTCAAGCTCGCGCTGCCACCACTGATCCACCTCCAGCTCTACCTCTACATCCCACCTCCACCCCCACCCCCAGGTCCTCCATTGTCCCCCCATGCTCATCCGCTCCCCTACCTCTAGCCTCCGCCCTTCCCCTAGCCACCTACATTTTGGCCTCCACCTCTACCTCTTCCCCCTCCACCCTCCCCCCTCCCCCTCCCCCTCCCCCTCCCCCCGCTCCGCTTGGCGCCTCCCTTCCCCCGTCCACCCTACCATCTCCCATTGATCCCGTTGCCCCACCTTGCAGCAGCAGTGTTGCTTCACGACGTGACTTGCCGAAGTCCACTATCCATCGTCGTACTAGCAAGATTGTGCAGTCTTTTTTTTGTGACCTCACGCCAGCTTTGCAGTCTTCTCTTCTTACGTCCCTGATTGATCACCCTGACTTGGTAGAGTGTAGGAGGCTTGCTGGTCTTGGTGCACGTAGAGATAGGGTTGTATCTAGCGAGGTCCTTAGCAGTGTTCGACGTTCCTATGCTTCTATTAAGCATAGGAACTCCAGTGATGCCTTGGCAGCACGTCGTGCTATTGTGGCTGCCATTAGTAGACCTCATATGATAGGCCATGTGCGTACCGCTTCACCTCTTCTTCAGATTGCACTGCGCACATTTGCGAGCAGGCATCATTAGGAGGCAGAGTCTAGAGGATAGTGAGACTGATGCTCTTTGGGCTTCGAGTGGTCGTGCACCTCGCAGCGATCGATTGTTGGATGATTCCACTAGGTCCTTCATACAACAGTTTTGGGAGGAGCATTGCAGAGCATCCCCGATGTTCAAGAAGGCATTGCGGAAGAGGGTGTCACGCGGTGTGTACATTGAGCATGGTGCATGTTTTTTGGAGTGTACCCAGACTGAGTTGTACACTCAGTTTGTAGAGGCGCACCCGGAGTTCAAGATTGGGCAGAGGTCATTTGAGCGATGCAGGCCATGGTTTGTGCGATGCTCTCAGGAGCGTGACACATGCTGTTGTCGCTACCATGTGGATTTTGGATTGATGTATGACGTATTCCGTTCCCTTGATGGTCATAGGGGAGTGGTTCCTACTAGCCCTCGCGACTTCATTCATTCCATATTGTGTACATGAGATGGTGATGCTTTATCCCACTCCCTTGATTGTGTGGAAGGCACGTGTACTTTGTGTGGTGACTTTGCCAGAGTGCCACGAGTTGCACTAGATACTTGTGATGTGCAGATGGTTCGTTGGCAGCAGTATGAGTACTGTACCTTGACATTAGATGGTGGTGCACAGTCGAGGAGGTTGCAGCTTGTGGGGAAGGAGACACCACGTGTTGTATTCATTGACTGTTTTCGAGGGAAGCTGTACCGCTACATACGCCACTCGCACACTGCGAAAAGGGAGGATCGTCAGTTTCGTGCATGTTTGAGGACATTTCCTATAGGGGTGGTTGTCTCAGTGGTGGACTTTGCGGAGAATTACACCTTTGCACCACAGCATGAGATCCAATCGGAGTATTATTTCTCCGAACAGGTGACGTGTGATTGAGTATTGATTTTTTCCCCGCCTCATTATATTGAATTATTTCAATAGTCATATTTTTTTTTCAATGCCATATTGCAGGTTGCTATATTTGTGCACATTAGCTATCGTCATGCACAGGCTCATGTGGATGGCATTGATAGCACCATGGACTCACGCATCATTGTGCGAGAGTATCACTTCTACATTAGTGATGATCGATCGCATGATGCCCATTTTGTGCAGCATTGCTTCACTTTGCATGATAGTTTCTTGAGGGATCATGGTGTCACATGGCAGCGGCGCTGGATCTGGTCAGACGGTTGCGGTGGTCAGTTCAAATCCGCTAGACAGTTTTATTGGTTCTGCAGATGGCACCGTGAGACAGGCATTCCGATCACATGGAGCTACTTCGAGACAGGGCACGGTAAGGGAGAGCACGATGGTGCAGGTGCTTGCGTTAAGCATGCTTTGCGTCGATACCAGTTGCGTCACAGTGCCGATCGCTTCAAGGATGCACATGATGTGGTGCGGTGGTGCAGCCAGCACTTATCCATTAGTGCTACGTCCTCGTTTTAGTCGCGTGATGATAGGGTGGTGAGCCGGTATTTTTGGTGCATGGACATTGGGAGTCTTGATCGGTCGAGGCCTTTTGATTGTCGTTCTGTGCCTGGCACTCTTGATTTCCATTCCATCAGGAGCGTAGGTGAGTCTCACCCCGCGATCTTTTCTCGACGGTTTGCATTTTTTTGCTCTGCATGCATTGATGATGATTGGGGAGGGTGCTCCATGATACCATGGGCCGATCCATGGGTACGGCGAGTGCTTTCTCCCTTCCAGCCTTGGGAGGAGATACATGATGATCAGGATGCGGGATTCAGTTCCTCTAGAGATTATGACCAGCTTACAGATATTTTGCGTATTGGTGATATCTTCGCGGTTATTGCTTCGGAGGGCAATGAGGAGGGTGTGGATTATTACTTGTTGCGATGCTCTATGCTGAAGAGTGTGCTGAATGAGGATACAGTGGATGGGCATGGGATGCACTTCAATGCTCATAGCATGATCGTCGGTGGCCACTATTTTCAGCAGATACAGAGGCGTGGTCGCTATATTGAGTTCCAGGAGTACATGGCGGATCGGGAGGCATACATGTATTCTCATCTTGTTGTTGGGATCAAGATTACTTTGAGTCGTGTTCGCACTCGCAAGGCGACGTCCACTCCACGATGGCGCCTTGCAGTGGCGGATCACGAGAGCATACTTGCAACTATTAGCATGAGAGCTGATCCTGAGGAGTAGCACATTACATATCATATTTTTTGGGATCATCAGTTGATCAGATTGATTTTTATTGGGTATCACTAGTTGATTACACTTTTTTGTATTCGATATGTATAGGCTCACTGTGTGACCATACCATTGTAATTTTCATGGACTCATATTTTGTATTTCACTATGATGGCTGTATACACGTTCATACACATCATTGTATTAGATTCTATTTTTAACATGATGTCCGATGTCTTCTCAATGGGATTTGTTGTGTTTGTAATACAAAAAATTGTTTATTAGTAGTAATGTTGTAATTTGTTTTGTGCATTAGGACATTTTAAAAACGTGAAACGCGCGTGTGGACTTATCTGTTGGGAATGAAACTTCGCACGACTCTTAGGCCACCCTAGACATACATCCACGCAAGATTTGGTCTCCAACTTATTTGGTATGCGCCACGTGGAAGGTATAATGCGTACATTTTTACAATCCCTACTAGCACGACTACGTGTGAGAAATGGCGCACGTACTAACCAAATATGCATGTAGACTTATCTGTTGGAGATGAAACTTCGCACGACTCTTAGGCCACCCTAGACATACATCCACGCAAGATTTGGTCTCCGACTTATTTGGTATGCGCCACGTGGAAGGTATAATGCGTACATTTTTACAATCCCTACTAGCACGACTATGTGTGAGAAATGGCGCACGTACTAACCAAATATGCATGTAGAGTTATCTGTTGGAGATGAAACTTCGCACGACTCTTAGGCTACTGTAGACGTACATCCACGCAAGATTTGGTGCCCAACTGATTTGGTATGCGCCACATGGAAGGACAGTTGCGTACATTTTTACAATCCCTACTAGCACTCGTGACTACGTATGAAAAATGGCGCACGTACTAATGAAATACGCACGTGGACTTATCTGTTGGGGACGAAACTTCACACGCCTCTTAGGCTACCCTAGACGTACGTCCACGCAAGATTTGGTCTCCAACTGATTTGGTATGCGCCACGTGGAAGGACAAATGCATACATTTTTACAATTTCTACTAGCACGACTAAACCCTAAACCCTAAACCCTGGACCCTAAATCCTAAACCCTGTTGGGCACGAAACTTCACACGCCTCTTAGGCTACCCTAGACGTACATCCACGCAATATTTGGTCTCCAACTGATTTTGTTTGCGCCATGTAGAAGCAATCCCTACTAGCACGGCTAAACCCTAAACCCTAAACCCTGGACCCTAAATCCTAAACCCTGTTGGGGACGAAACTTCACACACCTCTTAGGCTACCCTAGACGTACATCCACGCAAGATTTGGTCTCCAACTGATTTGGTTTGCGCCACGTAGAAGCAATCCCTTCTAGCACGGCTAAACCCTAAACCCTAAACCCTAAATCCTGGACCCTAAATCCTAAACCCTGTTGGGGACAAAACTTCACACGCCTCTTAGGCTACCCTAGACGTACATCCACGCAAGATTTGGTCTCCAACTGATTTGGTTTGCGCCACGTAGAAGCAATCCCTACTAGCACGGCTAAACCCTAAACCCTAAACCCTAAACCCTGGACCCTAAATCCTAAACCCTGTTGGGGACGAAACTTCACACGCCTCTTAGGCTACCCTAGACGTACATCCACGCAAGATTTGGTCTCCAACTGATTTGGTTTGCGCGACGTAGAAGCAATCCCTACTAGCACGACTAAACCCTAAACCCTAAACCCTAAACCCTGGACCCTAAATCCTAAACCCTGTTGGGGACGAAACTTCACACGCCTCTTAGGCTACCCTAGACGTACATCCACGCAAGATTTGGTCTCCAACTGATTTGGTTTGCGCCACGTAGAAGCAATCCCTACTAGCACGACTACACATTAGCGTACCACCAAAGTCAAAAGAAAATAGTAAAATTAAATTGTGGCCTAACATGTCACACCTTCCTTGTACTCCCATACATGAGTAGAGTTTAAAAGGGAGAAGTGGGATTGTTAATATGTGTATATTTTTTTGGTGCATAGCCACAACAACCCTTTCTTTTTACATAAACACTTTTCCTTATACCAACCACCAATCGTTTCTCTTGTACATAAACCACTAAATGCAAAAGAAAATAGTGAAATAAAATGGTGGGCTAGCATGCCACACCTTCCTTGTATTCCCGTATACATGCATTAATTGCCAATTGTGTTGATTTCTCTTCTGTATGTTCATTATCTTTTATACATGCATAATAATTACATTGGTGCATTGGCAAATGTCATATTAAGGAAATTGAAATAGTCCTTAGAAATTTGGAAGGCATATGCGATTGTGATTTGGAAGGCACATGTGATTGTGGTTCGAATATGACAAATAATTAGGTCTTGTTTTCTTTGATCACCAATTAGCACAAGTATTGTTAACAATAAGAGACAAATTAAACACTGAGTCATAATAAATAACAGCAAAATCATGCAAAGGACAAGTCTAACTCCATTTTTGAAAAAAATCCCCAAAAAATTTATATTTTTTAAAAATTGTAGGGACAAAATATACGCTTCATGTCAATAATATTAAAAAACTAGAATTGTGAAAAAAGAATGCATAAAATATTACTTATATTTTATTGCAGAACCTAAAAATGTCTAGTATTACCATTTGCAAAAAGTATTCTCTCCTTTAATTTAAAAAACATGACAAATTGCAAAGGAGAAGAAACTGCTTCATTCAACTAAGAGAGTTGCTAGAGCTTTTTCTTTGAAATACCAATCGTTTTCTATGCAAGTGCCCATATCAAATCCATATAAAAGAATTTCTACACCCTACAAACTAAGCATGTCCACACATTGGTGATTTCTCGAATTTTTTCCTTTTGTCATGTTGTTTAAGTATCTCTAGATCACACATTCCCTCAAGTTCATTGGTGTTGAAAGAATTTTTTATCAATTGATTTACACATAGGTAACAACATTGCCCTCGGAGTCATGGATAAGTTTTGTACCAACATACATTTCTAGAATACTTTTTGTAAATAGCATAAATTGAAAGTTGGTAAAATTGATGTTACTTTAATATCTAATTTCATTTGATGAAACAATTTTACATTGGGCTATGGCATTGTCTAAAAAAAGTAATTTTCTTTTTATACAAATTAGTTTATCAAATGGTTGAATTTCAACATATTTTGATATTAAGATCGGAAGGCTAGATTTGGAAGCATGAATATGACAATAGTTGTCTTTTTGAAAAATTGATGAAAATTTGGATTTTGAAACACACTTTATTGACAAACATGAATAGAATAAAATTTTTGTTTAAAAAATGAAAAACTTTTATCAGCAAAATAAAATTTTCATCCAAAAAAAGATGAATTTTGATATGTTTAATGTTTAATGTTTGCAATTAATGTTTAATGTTTACAATTACTTCACATGGCATTCTTTTTTAAATACCTTATGTATTAAACAAACTATAAACTGAGATAAACTGAGATAAACAAAGTGTGAAGAACATCATGAAAGTACGAAAATGCTCATACATCATAAAAGTGGGAACAATATCATGAAAGTACCAAAATGAATCTGTACATCATCATCATCATGCTGCAAAAGTGCATCCCTATACAAGAAACGTGTGAAGCCTAAACAATCAATCTGAATCTGAATCTGATAACTCTACATATGATCCTCTAGTGGAACGCTGACGTGGCTCCTGTATGACTCACTGCCCAACCGTCCGCTGTGTGCCCTCAGGCAATGCCGGCTCAGATGGGCCAGCCTCATCACCTGCATGAGATGGGCCAGCCTCATCCTAATGAAGAGGAGGGCATGCTGCACGCGCCATTGCTACCATCTCTGCCTCCCTCGCCTCCTCTATGTACGCGCGTCTCAGCTCCCATAGCCGTGCATCTGCGAATACTCGTGCCTCAAATCCAACGCGAGTAATCGTCTCTACATGTGAAAGATGCTGGTCTCGGCCCCGCCCTAGCTGCTGCTCCACCCACTGCTGCAATGATGTCTGCAGCTCTGCCTCTCGCTCAATCCGGCGTGCCTCCTCCGCTCGTGCCTCGTCACCTGGCATGAAATCACTGTACGAAAAGCGTCGTGGAACGCATGATGCAACCACCGATGTATCCGCACCCTCCTGCATCAGCAATGTTCTCTGTGCCTCCTCCCTGTAGTGCTCTGTCAAGACTACACGGGCGAATGGATCAATAGCCTGACGATGACCAGGATATAGATCATCCATGCCCAGTCCTCTGTATGTCGCCACATCAATGTCGGCAAAGCATACAGGGCACACTGAACGTGCCACCATGTGGCGGGTCATGCAGTGGAGATGTACGATGTGGCCGCACCCTAGTCCAAACCACCCTACGGTGTCAAAGTCCTCGTGGCAGAGGACACAAGTGGCAGTAGGAAGCCTCGCTACGATTGCTGCGTCTATGGGTGTCCTAGTCGGCACATCTACAGGAGGAGCAGGGTATAGGGCCACACTGGGGTCGATCCTATGGCGCGACGGATCACGACTAATATGCCTCAACTGCAAAATGTAGTGCTCTGCGCGATGGTATGCTATGCGTGTCCGAATCCTCTGCTCCTCCAAATCTGTCTGCAACAGTCGTACACGAGACTCCATCTCCTGACGCAATAGATGTGCCTGCAATGCAAACATGTCGTGTACATGGTGAGAATTAACCAAAAAACTTCAGTTCAAAACACGCTACAAAAAAATAAACTAACATAATCAAAATAACTAACCTCGTCCCTAGACTCGGCCAACACAGCCTCCAACTCTGCAATCCGTCTGTCTCGAGCCTCCAACTCGTGTTGAGGCGCCGTAGATGTAGGAGGTGGTGTAGATGTGGGATGCTCCATCGATGATCGAGGTGGGGGAGGTGGAATCGCAATAGATCTCGATAGGGCCGAGACCATGTGCTGCAAGGATGATGCCACTGAATGAACATCCCCCCTAATCTGTCCTCCCACCGCTCGCAATGCCCGTGCAGGGATGGTGTGCAACTCTGGTCCCTCGCGTCGACGCCGAACACCTACAATCTGACGCTCTTGACGCCCCATCCTACCACGTCCCGCTCCTGATCCTGGACGGGTACTGAGGTAGTCCACCCGATGACCAAGGACAAACTCAGCGTAAAGCTGCATGGCAAACGACCTGGCTATCTGGCGGTTGTGAGGCAACCGACCACCATTCGCAGCAAGATATCTCGGATAAATGTGTGCTGCTATGATGGGGTGCCTACACCGTAAAATATGCAAGGGGAGCCCTGATCGTGGTCGCTGGCCCTCGGTGTGACCATCCCAAAACATGTCGTCCAAGGCCTCCCTGTGATGTGACTCCCACGCAAACAACTGTCGAATCGCTCTCCAATCCAAGCCACCACCAGTGATCTCCGCCTCGGCCTGTGCCTGAAAGCTATCCACAGCGTTCTCAACTGTCTCCAATCGACTCAGAGCCTCAATAACTGAATCCAGGCTCGCAACCAAGTGAGGGGGTGCCCTAGCATCCTGCAGTGCCCTCATCTCAGCTCTCAGCATCTCTATCTGCATACGAATAGTGGTGCTAGAACCTATGCGCTGGCTGGCGCATGCACAAAAAAAACACATGGAAATTAATATTCTATTTGGGTAATGAAAATAATATTTTATTCAATATGACTTATAATCTATTTACGTAATGAAAACTATTTGTACGTACTCCTTGATGAGGTAGATCCTATGCACCTACCGGTAGATGGGCCAAATGTGTGGCTCAATATTAATCAATATTATTAATAATTCTTAATTTTGATTAGAATTTTTTCACTCTAGTCGTTGCATTTTAAAACTTAGATGTCTCAAATATTTTCTCCTTATATGTTTTCCTTTTTTCACTTTTTATCCAATATGAAACTTTTCCACATGTGGTGTAAGGACCACATTGTCCACTAATAAAACTTCTAGTTGTAAAAATAGTTTTGGAATGAGATCATCCACATACGTAGCAACAACAAAGGGCACAAGATCCCTAGAAGAGGATTCAAAAACTTTGAAAATTAAATTCTTGGATGTCCCTATGCAATGGGAAGGGTTGCATACGATAACTAATGTTAATTTTGGTTGAGCTCAAGTAATAAGCGTCACCGTTGCCTATGGTTGGACTAGCAAGAAAGAGACCATCCTTGCTTACAATGAAACTAGCATATAATTCCTTGAGCATGTGGTTGACATTCCATGTGTGACATAGTTTCAACGAGGGAAAGGAGATATGTAGCATCCGCAGTATTTTGGTTATGAGGTGGTTCACGTGATTATTGATACAAAGTCTTTTTGGGAAAACATCTTAGTCATTTGTAAAAGACAAGATAAATGTTGTTAACATTAGTCATAGGTTTCCCTACGGTGCAAAAAGGGATGTATGTGTGCCACATGGCGAGCTGCCATGTAGCAAACAACATGGAATGGGATGCTTCAAATGTCGACTCTTGAAGGTTATGGAGTTCTCTCTCTCTTAAGTCTCTTATCTATGATCATTAAGGGATGATTAGGAGAGATTCAGTCATTAACAGGCTCTATTTGAACTTACGTCTATAGTTGATCAAAACACTTGCATATATTAGCATGAATGTGGAATGAATATAGATCCACTAGAGTCCCATGTGCAATGAATGTTAGGTATTCTAGTTAAACTTTCAGTTTCTCTATGGCGTATTTCTTTCTTCTTATACATATAAGAGAAGTAGATGAATTATGGAACTAGACAACAAACATGATCAAAGTGCTAGATCTAAAGCATGCCATAGTGATAGCATAAGAATCTCAAACAGTTTATAGGCACAGACCGTAATATTCGAGTTCTTGAAGACCCATCCAAATATTCTCAATCTTGTAATATTCTTTTTTCAGTTATGCTAGAGTCTATGCATAACTTAGAAGAATTAGACATTTGCAAACTATTCCATGTCTTCTTAAGGTCTAAGCCACTATTTCATGTCTTCTTAAGGGATATTGAAGATTTGGACTAAGCCACTATCTAGGCATTTCCAAGCTATAGCCTTATCATGCATGCTTAGTCTAATCAATCTATTGACTAATAGGGGACATATGCCTTCAACATATTTCCTAGTAGAATCGATCCTTACTAATTGCCAAATAGTTAAAGGATGATTTATCATTAGTAATTTCCCAATATATTAGGGATGATTACCCAAGCTTAAACCTAGTTTCCTTCTAAAGAACTTGCTTGTCCCAAAGTGTCTAGTCAACTTCAAGCTTTGGTCACCAACCATGTCACTAGTCAATCTTTAATGTCCAACTCCAATAGTTGACTAGTAGGTTTATGTTTGTGTATTAATTCGATAAGTCGAGCGAGTCTTATACAAAATGTCTTATTAATTTGATAAGTCAAGCGAGTCTTGTGCCTCATTAAACGTTTTTTAAATTTAAAATTTTCACATTTTAAATTTTAAATGTCGTAATTCAAAAATAAAAAAAAATTACAAATGCATTTCAAATTTATAAATACTTTATAATTATTCCTATGCACGTTTTTTTATTTAATAAAAATAGCTCTATTTAACAAAAAAAAATCTCATTTTCACATTTTAAATAAAAAATGTCGTAATTTATAAATTTCAAAAAAACATTAAAATGCATTATAAATTTAGAAATTTTTTATAATTTTCCTTATAAACTAAAATTTAATTAAATTCTACCAAAAAGAAAATGCTACATAAAAAAAACAGAAGTATAGAACATCTTCACATTTTGAATAAAAAATGCCTCATTAAACGTTTTTTAAATTTAAAATTTTCACATTTTAAATTATAAATGTCCTAATTCAAAAATTTTAAAAAAATTTACAAATGCATTTCAAAATTATAAATATTTTATAATTATTAATATGAACGTTTTTTTATTTACTAAAAAAGCTCTATTTTGAAAATAAAATTTCATTTTCACATTTTAAATAAAAAATGTCGTAATTCATAAATTTCAAAAAAACATTATATTGCATTTCAAATTTAGAAATTTTTTATTATTTCTCTTTTAACCTAAAATTTTTTATTATTTCTCTTTTAAATTCTACCAAAAAGAAAATGCTACATAAAAAAAACAGAAATATTTAACATTTTCACATTTTTTATAAAAAATGCCTCATTAAACGTTTTTTAAATTTAAAATTTTCAAATTTTAAATTATAAAAGTCGTAATTTAAAAATTAAAAAAATTTTACAAATGCATTTCAAATTTATAAATATTTTATAATTATTAATATGAACTTTTTTTATTTACTAAAAAAAGCTCTATTAAAAAAAAAAATTAATTTTCACATTTTAAATAAAAATTCTCGTAATTCATAAATTTAAGAAAAACATTAAAATGCATTTTATAATTTTTCTTATAAACTAAAATTTTAAATTACGTTTTTTAAAATTAAAATTTTCACATTTTAAATTATAAATGTCGTAAGTTAAAAATTAAAAAAAAAATTTACAAATACATTTCAAATTTATAAATATTTTATAATTAATAATATGAACGTTTTTTTATTTACTAAAAAAAGCTCCATTTAAAAAAAAAATTAATTTTCACATTTTAAATAAAAAATCCCGTAATTCATAAATTTCAAAAAAACATTAAAATGCATTTTATAATTTTTCTTTTAAACTAAAATTTAATCAAATTCTACATAAAAGAAAATGCTACATAAAAGAAAATGCTACATAAAAAAAAACCCTACCTGGACTCTCCCGCTCCTGCTCCGTCCATCTCCGTCGATGTCCGTTCGTGGCTCTCCGTCGCTCGCGCTTTTCCGTCGAAGTCCGGCAAATCCGAAATCGGTGGATGAGGCAGAGCTCGATCGAGGTATGCGGAATGAGGGGGGTCGATCTCCTTTTATAAGAAAAATTAGGGTTTAGCTACCTCGATCGAGGTATTCTTGACATGCCCATACATCTCGGCACATATACCTCGATCGAGGTATTGGCATGTCGTGATACCTCGATCGAGGTATTCTTGACATAACCATACATCTCGTTGGCATGCCACGATACCTCGATCGAGGTATTCTTGACATGCCCATACATCTCTGTACTTCTACCTCGATCGAGGTATTGCCATGCCACAATACCTCGATCGAGGTATTGTGAAATGCCCATACATCTCGGTACATCCACGTCGATGGAGGTTTTGACATGCCACGATACCTCGATCGTGGTGTGTTGGCAGAAGCGGGATGCCAAGTCATGTGTCCAGCATACCTCGATCGAGGTATGTCATCCGCCCTATTGGCTGCTTTGTCGGATGGCACATACCTCGATCGAGGTATGCTGGACATGCCACCTGACCTCGATCGAGGTTGAGCTGGATTGCCACAATACCTCGAACGAGGTAGATGTGGCCTCGATCGAGGTAGAGGCTCGGTCCGGTGAAAAAGCTACGTACCTCGATCGAGGTATTGGCTAGGCTCGGGTGTGCTCATGTGTGATTTTCATTGGAGCTTATACCTCGATCGAGGTATTGGAGACCGAAGCAAAACCTTTGTATTTTCACTCGAGCGGGTGTCACACTCACCCGAAAGTGGTCCGGAAGTGGACACCCTTAGCTTGCTACCTCCCCCCTCTTTTGAGCTTCTAATCTCTGTGAACCATTATTGATGATTTGTCATATGAGATGATGCACCACTGTCGATGTACCAAGGATCTTGATCTACTTCATCGACTTGATAGCTAACATCCTATTTTGAATTGCAGCTAGTGTCTAGATACTCTGTATTAGTCTTTTGCATTTTCTCCTTTGTAAGAAACATATTCCCATGTTCATTTGCATAATGACTATGACTAGAATGTCCACCACGATGATTTTCTCTTCCGCAAAAATTCCCTTGATTGTTGCTACTGGACTGACTGCCTCTGTTGTACTGCTTCCTGCGGCAATCTCTTTCATAGTGTCCAAACTTATGACAGTAGTTCCACTAAATTCTTGACACATTGGTGGATGCTTTCCCTCGTCCTTGGAATCTTCCTCAAGTGGAATGATTTCCTCTTTGCTGATTCTGATGTTGATGAGGATGATGTTGATGCTAATTTTGACTTTGTTTTGCTGATGATGACCACTTCGCTTACTCGAATGATCTACCTTTTCCTCTGCCTTCGCCTCTGCTTCTATTTGAAGTTGTGAATGTTTCATCATTAGAATGACCTTTGCATGCATGAATGGCTTGAGTCCTGAGTTCTTCACCAAGTAAAACTGACTGAATTTCTTCCAGTGCTAGAATTTGCCATTGAATGGCAATACTCTAGAGTAGATTCTTGTATCCATCTCACGATGACTTGAACCATTTCTATTGGATTTGTAGTATCTCCTGCTATGCTACAAGTTGATTGTTGTAGTCTTTGATTCTGAGTACATAAGCATGACTAGTTTTGTTGCTATTGTGAAAACTCTGGTTGATTTGGTTTCTCAATGTGAGAATCTTGGAAGTGTTCTTGGACTCGTAGAGAGCTACAAGCATATCCCATTCTTCTTTCGATCTCCTAACTGTGTTGAGCTGTCCTAGCATTATGCCCTATCAACTCAACCACAACAGATGCCACTATCTGCAAAATGGCACAAGAGATATGGTCATTTCAATTTTAAGATCTTGATAGATCTCAGGAATCAAAATATGGCAATTGGGAAAGCAGACCACCTGCCAAATTGACATATCTCAGAAAGGCAAATCAATTCAAGTTGAAACTACCAACTATGCTCATATGACTACCATCATGGCTACAGAAGAGCCAGTATACTACGAAGATGTAGTAGACAAGCCAAAATGGCAACCTACTACTATGAATGAAGAAATGGATGCTTTGTACAAGAATAATACTTGGGAATTATGCCACCTTCCACCAAGAAATAAGGCCATAGCAAGCAAATGGGTATACAAAGTGAAGTATAATCCAGATGGAAGCATTCAAAGGAGATTCAAAGATACAAAGCCAAACTAGGTGCAAAAGGATTTGCACATCAATATGGTCAAGACTATGGTGAGACTCATGCTCCAGTAGCAAAGATGGATTCCATATGGTTCTTAATATCACTAGTGACACTCAGTAGATGGAATGTGTACCAGCTCGATGTCAAGAATGCATTTCTCAATGGTTACTTAGACGAGCAAGTCCACATGCAACAACCAACAAGTTGTGTTAAACTAGGAAAGGAGAATCAGGTTTCCCATCTCAAGAAGAGTCTCCATAGCTTAAAGCAAGCATGTCAAAGTTGGTATAGCAGAATTGACAAGTATTTTGCTGATCTGGGATACATGCATTCCAATGCAGATCATACTCTCTACGACAAAGTTCAAGCGAAAGACAATACTATTGCACTTTTGTATGTAGATGATTTGATTAGGACCGGAAGCAAGGATAGCTTCATAAAGGAATTGAAACAAGAACTATATGTAGAGTTCGACCTGAAAGATCTGGGACTTATGCACTATTATCTTGGTATTGAGTTTTGGAGAGATTCACGTAGCACCTTTATGAGTCAGCTTAAATATGTTGACACTCTTCTAAAGAAGTTTCATGTGGCAGATTGCACGATTGCAGCCACTATTAGCCGGAAAAGAAATCAAGACCAGAGGGTAGAGGCTAAGCATAGCGACACTCAAGGGCAATAGAGGAAAGGAGATCGTGAGGGCGAAACATTATCATGGGAGGGGAAAAGGAATTAGAAGGGGAGGGAATGAAGAGGGAGACTATGACACAAGGGGAAAGGGAGAGGGGGAAGAGAAGCATGTATATGATAGGAGGAGGAATGTAAAGATGGAGACATCAAGGGAAGAGGACCATACTTTATTTGAAAGAAAGGATGAGAGGGAAATATCAAAGTACTAGCTAGGTGGCTTTACAAGAATGAGCGTGTCTCATCAAGGAATAGCCCCCTCCTTTTATAGCCAAAAGAGAGGGTCTCTCCCAATTAATGCATCCTCCCACATGCATGGTGTGTGTGGAAAAGTCTCCCATGTGGGCTAGGCGGTTACGCACTTTTAATTGTGTGCGACAACCCTTTGCCTCAATTTTCCACATAAATCAAGCCCCATATCTCAAGTCTATGATACTCCCTTGGTCTCTTCCCAATTTTATAACATGTTCAAACCTCTAGGAGGACAGGCACTGTGACAAGGAATCTTGCCACCTCATCCTACTTTCCCCATTATTTAACTTGCTCTCTTGGACCTTCTATACCTCCACCACATGGGCCTATCCTATATGGAGGGAATAACCCAATATAATATCCATCTCCACCTATTTTATATTACTTCTCCCATGGACTTTGTGCCATAACTCACTAAATGCAACCTAGGTGGAGGGGTGGCACATGGAGGAGCCATGCCACGTTACATTTTATAATATTACTACCATGGATTATGTACAACACACCTTATGGGTCCTCTTACGTGGAAGGGTGGCACATGGTCATGCCCTGCCACCTCAACCCTGGGCCCTATGCACACCATATTTTATTATACTATTGCCACATATACACACACACACACATATTAATGCCTTTTTCCTTAGACAATTTTATCCATAACAGTTCCCCCCCCCAGGCAGGGAATGCACAGCATTTCCATGCCTGGGTCCATCACGCACAAAGAAAGGCTTGAGGTAACACTTGTTGATCACCTTCTTGCCATATGGTTCATGCAGCTCCTGAACTTGTACAGACCCATTGCTATGTTCCTTGATGACTTTGTATGGACCAGTCCACAGTGGCAAAAACTTCTTATCCATTTGGTGGTTCAATCTATTATCAAAGCATAGCATAACATCCCCCTCAGCAAAGTGTCTTTCCCATCCCTTGCGAATCTTAGCATCCAAGTGGGCCTTTTGTCGATTCTTTTGGATCTCTGTTTGGTGTAGTGCAAGGCGTCGGGTTTCATCTAACTTCTCAAGTTGTACCAATCTGGCCTCTACATGTTCATCTTCTATCATCCTCTGTTCTTGTGCCAATCTCAAAGCTGGAATCTCTATCTCTAGTGGTAAAACGGCCTAAGTACCATACACCAACTCAAAAGGAGTTTGACTTGTAGATGTTTTATGAGTGATGTTGTAAGCCCACACGGCTTCAGTGACCTTTTGATCCCATTGGCTCCTGTTCCCTGTGGCCATTTTTCCCATGGTTTTACAAAGGAGGCCATTGGTCCACTCTGTTTGACCCATGGATGCCGGATAATAGATACTAGAAGTGTGATGATCAATACCCATGCGATCCATGAGTAACTCCACTGCTTCATTTAAGAATGGACTCCCATGGTCAGAGACAATCTCCATGGGTGTCCCAAACCTTGTGCAGATACGTTCAAATATGAAATTTGAAACTGCCTTACCATTTGCAGCGGGGAGGGCGATAGCTTTAGCCCACTTAGTGACATACTGAGTGGCTACCAAAAGATACTTCTTTTTGCGGGCAGTCATGGGCAAGGGCCCGAAAAAATCTATTCCCCACTTCTGAAACGGATGGATGGACATCACTGGGTGATGTTGCCCAGGACGCAAATCCTTCCTACCAAAGAATTGGCATGGTTCACAGGTTTTGCAATACAAAGTGACATCCTTGAACAAGGTCGGCCAATAGTATCCATCATGTAAAATCTTCTTAGCTGTATAGTCACTAGCATAGTGGCCTCCACAAAATCCATCATGATAATGCTTCAATACCTTAGGCACTTCATCTGCATCAATGGCCCATCTTAGTACCCCATCCATGCCTTGACGATACAACACCCCATCAAGGAGGGTGTAGCGCCTACTATCTCTACGGATCTTCTTTCTCTCATAGCTAGTACTTTTTGGAGGAAAGGAGAAAGCAGTCAGAAACCTGTAGATACCACCATACCATGGATCCCCAACTTCTATGGCTGCTACAAGGGTTACATCAAGGCACTCCTCTAAATCAATCAAAGCATTCTTCAAGTTGGAACAACCCCCTTTTACAATTTTGAAAGAAAAATCATATTCTTGTAGAACTGCCAGCCATTTGGCCAACCGGCCCATGGGATTTGGTGATTGAAGAACCTGCTTTGCAAGACCAGTGCTAGTGAGTATAATGAAGGACTTTCCAACCACATAATGCTTAAATTTCTCAATGCAAAACACCAAAGACAAGGCATGCTTGTCAGCCTCTGAATAGCGTCGCTCAGTGTCGAGCAATTGTCGAGAAGCAAATCGAATGGGATACATGAACCGATCCTCCCCTTGCTGGAGAAGAATACCTACGAGAGTGTGCTTACCAAACCCAGGATTGATATAGAAAGTCTTTGACAAATCTGGATTGCATAGAATGGGTTCTGAAGCCAGAGCATTCTTGATTTTTGCAAACCCATATCACAATTCTTTTAATAGCATAGTCATGGGTCATGTCAAAGCAGCATATTGATCAATGAAGCGACGATAGTATCCTGCTAGATTGACAAATGAGCGTACCTGACATTTGGTTGTTGGCAGGGAGAGCTTGAGGATAGCTTCTACCTTCTTGGGGTCAGGCTTGATGCCCTCGAATGAGACAATATATCCTAATAACCTCCCTTGAGTGGCTCCAATGGTGCATTTCTCAGGGTTGAGACTGCCATTTGCATCATTGACCCTTTGGAAGGCCAACCTAACCTTCATGACATGCTCCTTACGTGACGAGAATATACAGAAATCATCTAAAAACACCTCCAAGAAATCCCCCAAATAAGGAGCAAACACCATTTGCATAAATCTTTGAAAGGTAGCAGGAGCATTGGTAAGGCCAAATGGCATTACTTTGAATGCAAATGTCCCCTAGGATGTGGCAAATGTGGTCTTAAGCACATCTTCTTTGGCAATCCTGATTTGATAAAACCCAGAGTAACCATCACAGAAAGTAAACATCTCATGACCACCTACCTTCTCAAGAATGAGGTCTTGAAAGGGCAGAGGATGACGATCCCTCTTGGTGGCTACATTGAGTTTCTTATAGTTGATGCAGACCCGCCACTTGTTGTTTTTCATTGGGGTGACTACCACTGTTGAAACCCATTCAGTATTGTGAATCGGAACAACAAACCCAGCCTCTACAATCTTCTGCAACCATGAGCGCAAAGCATCTGTTTGAAGGGGCCCTAATCTCCGATACTTCTGAGCCATGGGCTTTGCATCAGGCTTCAGCTCTATCTTGTGCTCTATGGCAGTCACATGGCAAAGGTGGTGGTAGGTAGTTGCAAAGAGGTCAGGGAAATCTTTGAACATTTCTAGGAACTCGTCTTTCTCACTTGGAGTGAGGTCTAGGGAAAGCATAGACTCAAGCTGTTGAGGACTAGGTGTTACCTTTTCTGCAGATGGCGGGGTCGGAGACACCCCCATCATGTAAACTTCCTCCTCTGAGAATTCCTCCCCCCTTCTGATTCTTCCATTGATTCAGACACCGAGGATGAGAGAGTATCACTGTCTTGCTCCTCTTCTTCTTCTGGTTCCGTGGCACTGGGTTGCATTGGGATCTTCTCCTTAGAAGCACCGAAAGACATGTGTCCTATCTTCCAATAGCTGACTGCATCACTCTTTCTCAACCATGGTCTCTCGAGTATGGCTGGGCAACTCCTGCCTGTATCTTCAATGTCCACTACATAGAAATTGACAGTGGTGGTCAACCCATTGACAGTGATGGGCAAATCCTCAATGACTCCCAGGGTGGCGAGTCGTCGACCATCTACTACCTTGATTCGAGTGGAGGAACGCCTTGTACATTTCAAATTCAATTTCTTCATGATTCGGGGCACCATAATATTACATGTAGCTCCCCCATCAACACACACATTTTTGACACGGCAATTATACATGATGACATCGATTGTGTGTGGGTGCCGATCAATTCCTTCATAGATAGAAGATACCTCTCTTACCTTTTCCTTTTTCTTGTTCCTCCTTGTTGAGAGCCCTTGCTGCAACTCACGTCTCACCTTAGGGCTTAATGCTATTAGTTGAGGGAGCGTGATGCTCAAAGAATGATGAGCAAGGTCTTGAATGACCGAATAGTCTTCTTGCCCCAAGCCGATGGGAAAATCCAAGGGCGACCACTTACTCCTACGGGATCTTTTAGTCTTCTCTGTTGGTGGGTCTACCATTTCAGCATCTGAGGGCTCTGAGAAGGACACCTTCTTCCTAGGACGGCTCGGTCCACGGTTTGGAGAGGGGTCCGAGGTGGTACGACTTCTTTTCCCTAGGTCAAGGATCTCTACATTAGAATCCTCAGTGCCAGACTCACTTAGAAGATTCACCCTTGGAATATTAGGGCATTCCATGCGATAATGACCCTTCTGGTGGCACTTGTAGCATACAACATTAGCACGGTCTCTTGGAGGGAAGTTGGCTTGATTTTTGATACCCACCATCTCAAGCTGAAGATCATTCAGGTCATTGGCTAGGTCATTGACTCCAGGTTCTGTTGCAGGGGGGGCCTCTTTAGGTGGAGGGGCCAAGGGAGTAGAAAGGAGGGGGGCTCGTGGGCGAGGCTGGGAAAATCTTCGAGGCAGAGGGTGAGAGTATACACCTTGTTGAGGGTAAGCATCTAAGGGAGGACCATACGTTTGAGGTGGAGGCGGTGGATACATCCCTGATGAGGGGTGGGGGTATGCCCCTGAGTTAGACCCCCTAGGTTGTTGTTGTAGGAATTGAGGGGGTTGCAAAGGGACAATTGTCTTCTTTGAAGCGGGGTCAGACTGAACTTTATCAAACTTTTGAGCAATCTCATGTGCTAGCACCATAGTTTCTGGATTCTCCCATTTAAGCTTGAGGCAGAATTCATCACTTGCTCCTAGTACAAGGTAGCCCAGCACATGCTGAGTCATTCCAGCTTGAAATCCGGCATTGTCCTCCTGTGTAGCAATTAAACGGTCCAAGAGCATGGCCGCTTGATCCACATATCGATGTGCCATCTCACCTTCTGACTGCTTCAAGTTTGCCACCTGTAGGTACACATTCTCCGGCTCCTCTTCTTTGCTAAAATACTCAATCATTGCTGCTGTCAACCTTGGCCAGCTTTGGCGAATGTCTTCGGCTTGCTTCTCATACCACACTTGAGCCAAACCCTCTAGAAATGTGGGAAGAACCAACAGCCATCTGTCTTCAGTAAGAAAGAACTTGAGAGAAACACAACGGCGCTTGAAGGCCACAAGATACTCATTTGGATTTTCTTCCACTCGTCCACAAAACACAGGATTGTCAGCCATGCTTGGAAGATGGAAAAGAGAGTGGCAAGACGAGGCTTATCTATGGACAAACAATAGAAAGAGGAAGCTTGAACTGAAAATCAGGTGAAGATACATCCACAAAGCACACATAGGCAGGGTAGGGTGTGACTGGTGTATTGTGAAATACTACACAGGAAGAATCTTCAGCATAGAATAGAACATAGACAATCTTAAAAGGACCAACCCTCATGATATCACATCCATCTTTACAAGCGAGGGTTAGAGACGTGGCGCTGCATGAGGTTGTTCATCAAGGCAAACAAGAATGCCATGACAAATGTCAACAGTTGGAGAGCTTGCACATCACCCTCAGCTTCTTCCAGTTCTTGTAGTCGCCATGCTATTTCTTCAAGGGGTGTGTGGTCTGGCATCCTTCTTTTGAGCAATGTCCTTGAGGACCTTCCTGATGATCTTCTGAAGTTGGTGAACTCGTATCAAGTATGCCCAACACTTAGTTTCATTATGACCACAACCTTTGCATTCCTTACAAATGATCACCCTCCTTTGTGGCTTGTGGCTTTGTTGGGGTGGTGCTTCCACTCACGTCATGCGTGATTGAAGGACAAGCTTCATGTGCCAAGAAATTGGCAACTAGATTTTGAGCTCGAGGGATATGCTGAATTTTTAGCTCTTCAAATTGGTTGCAAAGTTCCAATGCTTGTTGATGTCGTGGAACCAAGCCTTTGCTCTGCACCTTCCACTAACTTGTTCACACACTAGTTGAGAATCTCCTTGCACTTCAAGTTGCTTAGCATGATGCTCTTATGCCTTTTGTAGCCCAAAAATGAGCACCGAGTACTCAGCTTGATTGCAAGTACTTGCAGGTGCAAACTTGTTGTAACAATACTCCTTACCACCCGATGAAGTGAGATTCACACCCACGCCAGCAGCCTTGGTTGAAGGTTTGTAAGCTCTATCAAATTGAAGGATCCAATATGTCATCACACCAAGACTAAAATTTGGACATCCCAAGTTTCTCGGTAGTCCAGGATAGGTAGAAGGAGAGGGTGGGGAGAATTCAACACTTGAGCCAAAACGTTCAGCACCAAATAAACTTGCAATCCTTTGTTGATAGTTTATCTTTAGACCAAAAAGAATTACAACTTGAAGCTCGAAATGAGGCACAAAAGGTTGATTAGGTACAAATGGATTCCTTGGTCGAAACATTACCAACCATAGCCGAGGCCTAGAAACCTTTGTAGTGAGATTGAGAATAAACCATTCAGGACGAGCTTATCCACAGGAATTAACAAGCAGATGCGCCAAATCTCCCCCCAAGCTTGGGGAGCATCCTACCCTTCGATGAAGGACACCGTTTTAATTACCTCTGAAGCAGCAAGTAGTTGGATCACTGCACAATGAGTAGAAGTGAAATCAAAGTTCTCCCAGCGTATGAGTAGTTCTTCACCATGAATCATCCACAGTGTATCATTCCACCCGTCATCTCCTTGAACAATGCACTGGACAATCAGCTGTTGAAGGTCGACATGAATATCAAGGAAGAGATCTCGTGCATTGGTAGCCATAAAGCGTGGAGGACTAGGCACCAAATCCTTAAACGCGTCAAGAAGTGACATAAATATCCACCCTCCTCGTGTGGCGTGCGTCCGTGAAGTGGACTTGGAGAAGTTCCGAATCGGCGATCTAGCAAGAGATGTGAATAGAGCACATGAAATGAAGTACTTTTGCTTTTTACAGCAAAAGTAAACTCCCCACGGTTAGAGAGTTACAATTCCCGAGATTTCAATATATAAACAAAAATCATTACATTTTCATCACTTCCAACTTGTTGGCCCAATGATAAGTCTCCCTTTTGTGAAGGGGGAGGTCTTGGGTTCAAATCCTACTCTTTAATAAAAAGAGAGGAGAGGAGAAAGAGAAAGAGAAGGAGAAGAAGAGAGAGGGGGGTGAGGGATCTGCTGTTATAGTTTTGCAGTGTCCGCGGGTGAACACAGTAGATGCGCGAAGCGAGAAAACTGTCCGCGGCCAGAAGACGCAGCAGGCCAGAAAACTATCACGTGGGTAAACACAGTAGACACGTGAATCAAATGCTGTTATAGGGGGGTGAGGGATCTGCTGTTATAGTTTTGCAGTGTCCGCGGGTGAACACAGTAGATGCGCGAAGCGAGAAAACTGTCCGCGGCCAGAAGACGCAGCAGGCCAGAAAACTATCACGTGGGTAAACACAGTAGACGCGTGAATCAAATGCGTGCGCAGTAGCTTAGAAGGAGCACAGATGGTATAGTTTTGCAAATGCGACCGGTACGAGTAGAAGATTTGCCACTAGCCGTGGAGATTTCAATCCCAGCAGCCACACCATTTCTATTAGCCGGAAAAGAAATCAAGACCAGAGGCTAGAGGCTAAGCATGGCGACGCTCAAGGGCCATAGAGGAAAGGAGATCGTGAGGGCGAAACATTATCATGGGAGGAGAAAAGGAATTAGAAGGGGAGGGAATGAAGAGGGAGACTATGACACAAGGGGAAAGGGAGAGGGGGAAGAGAAGCATGTACATGATAGGAGGAGGAATGTAAAGATGGAGACATCAAGGGAAGAGGACCATACTTTATTTGAAAGAAAGGATGAGAGGGAAATATCAAAGTACTAGCTAGGTGGCTTTACAAGAATGAGCGTGTCTCATCAAGGAATAGCCCCCTCCTTTTATAGCCAAAAGAGGGGGTCTCTCCCAATTAATGCATCCTCCCACATGCATGTTGTGTGTGGAAAAGTCTCCCATGTGGGCTAGGTGGTTACGCACTCTCAATTGTGTGCGACAACCCTTTGCCTCAATTTTCCACATAAATCAAGCCCATATCTCAAGTCTATGATACTCCCTTGGTCTCTTCCCAATTTTATAACATGTTCAAACCTCTAGGAGGATAGGCACAAGGAATCTTGCCACCTCATCCTACTTTCCCCATTATTTAACTTACTCTCTTGGACCTTCTATACCTCCCCCACATGGGCCTATCCTATATGGAGGGAATAACCCAATATAATATCCATCTCCACCTATTTTATATTACTTCTCCCATGGACTTTGTGCCATAACTCACTAAATGCAGCCTAGGTGGAGGGGTGGCACATGGAGGAGCCATGCCACCTTACATTTTATAATATTACTACCATGGATTATGTACAACACACCTTATGGGTCCTCTTACGTGGAAGGGTGGCACATGGTCATGCTCTGCCACCTCAACCCTGGGCCCTATGCACACCATATTTTATTATACTATTGCCACATATACATACACACACACATATTAATGCCTTTTTCCTTATAAAATTTTACCCATAACATCACTCCCATGGAGCATAGTTTGAAACTTACAAAAGATTCAGAAAAGCCTACAGTCAATGACAGGTACTATAGGTAGCTCATTGGATTTCTTAGATATCTAATTATCACACAGCCAAGTATTTGTTATGTAGTAAGTTCACTAGCACACTTTATGGCAAATCCAAAACAATATCACAAAATGCAGCCAAAAGAGTCTTGAGATACATCAAAGGTACAACATAGTTTGGAATCGAATATAGAGGAAGTCATCCAAGGTTGCATGGCTACTCTGACAGTGACTATGCTGGACATCATGAGACCAAGAAATCCACACAAG
Organism: Dipteris shenzhenensis; assembly: GCF_047967505.1. Lineage (NCBI taxonomy): Eukaryota > Viridiplantae > Streptophyta > Polypodiopsida > Gleicheniales > Dipteridaceae > Dipteris > Dipteris shenzhenensis. Next base: position 18,492,489 of record NC_141620.1, read on the forward strand.
GATATGCACTTTTCCTTGGTCAAGATGCTATTTCATGGTTGTCAAACAAATGGCCAACTATTTCTTTGTCTTTGACTGAAGTCGAATATAGGACACTAAGTACAGGTGCATGTGAGCCTATATGGCTCAGAAGACTATTGTAAGAAATAGATTCCTTTGATGAGTCAAAGCCAGCAACAATATACTATGATAATTAATCGGCTCAAGCATTAGCCAAGAATCCATTATATCACTCCAGGACAAAGCACATTGATGTCAGAGAGCACTTCATTGTGGCACTGATGATGCAGTGGGCACTGATGAAGTCGCGTACACTGCAAAGGCTACTTGAGACATCATGGTCGTATAGAAAGGGGTGAATATCTTATCCTTGGGCAAACGTGGCTTATAATTACACTTCTTCTTGAGCATGAAGCTGATGGCAAAGTGATGTGGCGAGGTGGTAGCAAGGAGGGGAGGTGATGATGAAGCCAGAAGGGAAGCTGATGGCGAGGAGGTGAGCTTAAGATGAAGCAAGAAGGGGCACTGTCAAGTGATGGCAAGGTGGTGGCCAGGAGGGGAGATGATGGGGAAGCAAGAAGGGCTGGCAAGGGATGGCAACGGTGGTGGTGAATTAGTGGGGGAGCTGATGGCAAAGCCACGAGACCTGATGGAGAAGTAAAGAGGAGAAGAAATATTGTGGAGAGGAAGAAGGGAAAATAATGGCAAAACAAGAAGTAAAGAGGAGAAGAAATATTGCGCAGAGAGAAGAAATTTTGCACAAAGGAAGGGTGATCAGGAGAACGAGAAAAAGCGTGGTATAGGAGGGTGGAGAGTAGATCGTAGGGTCGAGGACAAGGTGGCGCAACAATAGAAAACTATGCGCTATGACAGGCCTAGAGGTCTGATTGGTAGAAGAGGGCACAGAGAGATGAGGTAGATGTGTAGCGAGAGGATGTGTAAGGCTAAGGCGTAGCATTAGGGCGAGATGGGCAGTAGAGGATTGAGGGGTAGCTAAGTGACGATTTGCATTTGTCCAAGAGGGATAAGTGATCCAAGCACCTTCATGCTACCCAACGATGTGCAACAATTGTTCCCAAAGAGGATATGCCAAGGAGATGTGATTTGCAGCCGGCTACCTAGGAAGGAGATGAGCAACTAGAAGAGGGTCTGCTGGGATGGAGTAGACACGATCCATGCAAGAGGGTCTTCTAGTTGTGAGTGATCTTGTTGGAGGGGGAGATGGCCATGAAGAGATGCCACAAGGGAACCAAATTTTGCAAGGTAGGCTAAACATAGCATGAGAGGGCTTCAAGTTGCGCTCCAAATGCATGGACCACTATGGAGGATTTGATTGCCAAGTACCTATGTTGAATTTGGCCAACTACCAAACATAGCACTGATGGCCAATGGTGAGAGAAGAAGTGATGTGGAAAAGTGTCAATATTTGAGTGGATAAGGCGAAAAATTTTAAATTTGAACGAGTACCACGTGAGAGAAAAGGATGATTTGTTCGAGAATGGGTGTCAATGGTGGACAAGGATTACACTAGGTGACAAAGGAGTGACAGAGGTGGACAAGGGTGACATAGGAGTGAATAAGGGTCACAACCAAGGATGGACCAAGGGTGATGAACAAGGGGTGACATTGGTGTGAACATGGGTGACAGAGGGGTGAACATGGGTGATAGAGGGGTGACCAAAGGGTGACATAGGTGTGAACAAGGAGTGGCAGAGAGGTGAACATGGATGAAAAAGGGGTGACATAGAGGTACAGTGAACCTGGGGTGAACAGGGTGAAGAAGGGTGACATAGGTGTGACCTAGGGGTGAACTTGGGTGACATAGGGTGAACATGGAGTGAACTTGGGGTGAACATGAGGTGAGCATGGGGTGACATAGGAGTAAACATGGGTGAACTAGGGGTGAACATGGGGTGAACATAGGGTGAACATAGGGGTGAACATGGGGTGAACATGGGGTGAACATAGGGTGAACTAGAGGTGTACATAGGGGTGAACAGGGGTGACATAGGAGTGAACATAAAGAAGGGCCCCCCCATTTGGGTTTATGCCTTCTCCTCTCATCCTCTCAAGCATATGGAAAACAATTTCACTTTCTCCTAATTGCAAGAGTAGGGTCTACATTGCATGCTTCGTTGAAATTTGGGCTTATGCTTTAGGAACTTACTGGAATATAGCAAGACTAAGGCACCAACTTGGAATTCCATATTTCTAAGATTTTTGTCATGCCATGCTTTCTGCCTCCTTTGACATATTTCCTAAGCAAGGATTGCTTCACAACGATATTTGTCAAAGATTTCAAGATCCCATAATCACTCAAGTGTGCATGCCTCCAAGTTATCATCTATCTTTTCCATGACCCTAGTAGTCTTAATGTGGAAGTCATAGGGCATAATCGCCTTCAGGCCGTAAACTAGCTGGAATGGTGAATATCCAGTGCTGGCCTTGTATGCTGTTTTGTAAGCAAAAAGAGTGACTAGTAGTAGAATATCCCAATCTGCCAAGGAATGAAGACATAACTGAGACACAATATGAGACATGGTTTGATTGGAGCTCTCGGCCAAACCATTGTCTCAAGGGTAGTATGAACTAGATGTCTTGTGAACAATTTGCAATTGGGTGATGAGGTGAGTAATGACATCATTAAGAAAGTGGGTACCTCAGTCGCTCATCAACTAGATAGGACATCCAAACCTAGAGATGATTTGATCATACAAGAATGAGGCCACAACTTGAGCAATGCAGGGCTTTGCGGCCTTTGCCTCCACCCATTTAGTGCCACAATCATCAGTAGTAGCAATCAAGGGATACATGTTCCCTCTTCGAGCTGTAGGAGAGATGGGTCCAACAAAATACAATCCCCATCTATAGAAGGGTGGTACAAGGCTAGATGGCTAAAGGGGAAGTTACTCCTATCGAGTGGGCTTTGGTCCACCTCTTTGACATGAGTTGCAATGGCGCACATGAGCGTAGTAGTCTTAGAATAGCTTTGGCCACCACATATTTTGATACTCATATAATGACAGCATAAATAATGCATTTTGATGGTGCCTACAAGTCCCCAACAAAAGAAGCAGGTGCTGGTATGATCTTAATCTCACTAGACAGGGTGAAATTTTGATATAGTAGCCCTGTGGCAAAAAACACTTGCAAATCAAGCTGAGTATTCAGCTCTCGTCGTTGTCTATATGTGAACTTCTAGGGTTAGAGTTTTCCCCTATGCCCTATGTGGATAGTGCAATTTACACTATCTTTAATAATGAGGAATGCTAACACCTAGAGAATGGATAATGGCACTACTGCCATTCTCCTCAATCCATATGATTAATGGCACTAGTGCCATTCTCAATATAATCATATGGTGTCCAAGACAATGGCACCAGTGCCAATCTCCAACCATGATCCATGACAATCTTGACATCTGGAGAGTGGCACCATAACCATTCTAGCTAAGGTTTTGTCTATATGGCCAATCCCCTCAGAATGGATGCGGTGCATATTTATTTCATGAGATGGGTTGAAGTTTCGAGAATGGCACTACGGACATTCTCCACAACATCATATAAATATTTGGAGAATGTCATCAATGCCATTCATCAAATGGAGAATGGATAATGGCACTGGTGCCATTCTCCTCAATCCATGTGATTGATGGCACAGGTGTCAGTCTCAATATAATCATATGGTGTTGTTGACAATGGAACCAGTGCCATTCTCTAACCATCATATGTAACAACATTGACATATAGAAATAATTTGCATTCTATATGAGTTGAAGTTTAGAGAATGGCAATGGTTCCATTCTCCACAACATCATATGAATATTTCAATAATAGTAGCAATTCCATTCATACATGGAGAATGGATAACGTCACTAGTGCCATTCTCCTCAATCCTTGTGATTAATGGCACTAGTGCCAGCCTCAATATAATCATATGGTGTTGTGGACAATGGCACCAGTTCCATTTGAATAGCAAAAATTCCATTAATACATGGAGAAAGGAGAATGGAATTGGTTCCATTATCCTCAATCCTTGTGATTAATGGCACAAGTGCCAGTCTCAATATAATCATATGATGTTGTGGACAGTGGCACCAGTTCCATTCTCTAATCATCATCTGTGACAACATTAACATCTAGGGAATGGGATATGACCCTATGAAATTTATTTTTACCATATGAAATTGTCATGAGGGTGTCTACTTTACCTACTCATGAGGCCTTCCTCAAATTTTGGGTTGGGATATTGTTTACCAGATCAATTGAAGTGTTGGAACACAACATTATATGAATATTTGGAGAATGGAACTAGTGCCATTCATCACCTAGAGAATGGAGATTTGCATTGGTGCCATTCTTATCAATCCATGTGATTAATGGCACTGGTGCCATTCTCAACATAATCATATGGTATTCAAGACAATGGCACCAGTGCCAATCTCCAACCATGATCCCTCAGGGGTTCACCTTACAATATTTTAGTGTACCATGTGCATTCAAAAGGAGGGGTATTTTAATTCAACATTTTGCAAAAAATTAACAGGATTACTATAACAAGAGGGGTTTTTTAGTTCAACTTAAAAAAAAAAACCATTTACTTCATATGTAAAGTGGGGTGATTTATTGGGGGGGGAATTTTTTGTTCAAGGGTTTTTAAAATACCCCTTGAACGCACGTGACATGTAGAATTTCTTATTGGTGCACCCCCTGAGAATGATTCGTGGAAACCTTGACATCTAGAGAGTGGAACCATAACCATTCTAGCTAAGGTTTTGTCTATATGGCCAATCCCCTCAGAATGACTCTGGTGTAGAAATTTTTCACTAGACGGGTTGAAGTTTAAAGAATGGCACTAGTGCCATTCTCCACAACATCATATGAATATTTGGAGAATGGAACCAATTCAATTCATCACATGGGGAATGGATAATGGTGCTAGTGCTATTCTCCTCAATCCATGTTATTGATGGAACATGTGTCAGTCTCAATATAGTCATATGGCATTGTGGACAATGGCACCAGTGCCATTCTCTAACCATCATCTGTGACAATATTGACATACAGGAATAATTTGCATTCTATATGAGTTGAAGTTTGGAGAATGGCAATGGTTCCATTGTCCACAACATCATATGAATATTTCAAGAATAGCACCAATTCCATTCATACATGCAGAATGGATAACAGCACTGGTGCCATTGTCCTCAATCCTTGTGATTAATGGCACTGGTTCCAGTCTCAAAATAATCATATGGTGTTGTGGACAATGGCACCAGTGCCATTCTCTAATCATCATCTATGACAACATTGACATATTAGGTAAGAAAAGGGATAAATCAAGATCATAAAAATAATAGAAAAGTTTCTAAAAGAGCCAAGAAAAGAAATATTGATGGATCAAGCTCTCAAGTGTCTCACAATATAGTGAAAGAGAAGGCTAGAGGGACTGGTGAGGAGGAAACAACAGGTGAGAAGGAAATAAGGTAAGATGGAACAAAAAACATAATAATATGACTTTTATGGATTTTATTGATTTCACATACTCCCACTATATTAAAGATATTGAACATGTGGCATGAAAAAATTGTGTGATATGAAATGGCACTAGTGTCATTCTCCCAATATGGGGTTATAGATAAGAGGTACTGTGATGCCAAAAATTGATATTTTTTATTTGGCATTGGTGTTGTTTTCTTCTATGTTTGATAAGAGTTTGAGTATCAAGTGATAGCCTAGCAGCTCTCACTTATTTCTATTTTTTGAGATATTGTATGGGATTGAGAGGATGAGTGGAATGGATCATTGTAAATACCATAGGTATGAATTATAAATACCTTGGTATGGGGTGAGAGTTATTTGTGTCTGGGATATTATGGGGTTTTTAGAAAATAGGAAGAGTGAGTCATATAAAGAGGTGGGTTCATGTCCATGTGTTTCAATAATATAAGAGAGACCACATGTCAAGCATGTGGAAGGCATGTGGAGGAATGTGGAGTCAAGAGAAATCCTTCTAGAATTCCCATGTGGAATAAGGAGGATGTGGACATATGGTGTGGGGAGACTCTTGACTTTGTCAATATTTTAAGAGTCTTGAGCGTCTTTTGATGGGACGCATGGCAAGAGATGCCAAAAAGGACATGGATGGTGACATACGGGCTTATGTGATTGATGGGGAAAGGAATCTATAGGCAACAATTGTAAATGGGTGAAGGAGGGTGACAACATCTCTATAACAGGAGCCCTCCTCTCCCTTGTTCATTATCTCTTCCACCATTAGGCCTCATGTTGCTGTAGCTCTAGTCTCCTCAAGCCTCTTCCATGAGTCTTCTCTCCCTCTTGTAGATATTCTCTTATGTAGGCTCTTGAGTCCATCTCTCTCTAGTTTATTCTCTCTCTATGAGTAGTCTTGGAGCTTTCTCTCCCTCTTGTATGTATGAAACCTCTTCTTCTCCGTTGTGTTTGTAGTATTTTGAGTGTATTTGAGTGGAGTCTTACTCTCATGGCAATGAAAGTCACTTTTGATCATTTTCCTTGAGTCTCCATTCCTTTTCTCCATTCCTATGTTCTTTTCTCTCTCTATTCAAGTCCCTAAAGTAGTTCTTGTTCGGCTGCTCACTGTGCACACATGGTCCATCTGTTTCCCGAGCCACCATGCAAGAATCTTCCTCTCTTTTAGGCAAAGTATAGGGGTATTGGATCGTTGATAATTGTGGAGCCTTGAGGGAGTAGTTTGCTTAGGCAAAATTTGCATGGGCAGATGGCAGTTAATATAGTAGTTAGACCCCTTGTCAGTATTCGGCCTATAACTTTCTCTTCAATGGTCCGATTTCAATGAAGCTTATATCAGAGCGAAGCTCTATTTAAAAGCTCCCTCCCATATAATTAGTTTCTTGCATTGGGTCTAAGACAAGAAGTTATGAGTCTCTATGTATGACTATTTAGTTCTATGGTAGTTTTTACCCCCTTTCAGTAAATTGTCCATATCTCTTCACCCACTGGTTATCTAATTTCAATGAAACTTATATCAATACGAAGCTCACTTCAAGGCACATCCCTATATGTACTTTAATTTTTGATATCAGTGTTTTGGTGGAAGTTATAGACCTCTATGTTTTCTAGCAGTTTGTAGAATGATTTTGAGCCATTTCTAGAGGCTTCTGTGAAGGAGGTGCCATGTTTCCTTAGAATTTATCCATCCAGCCAAATCAGCCCCTTCAATCCCCTAGATATATATCAGTTCATGTCATGTTGAGCCTAAAGATCTTGTTCCATGATGCATCGCTCTTCTCTTTGGTGGTGACCGGCTTGGTGAGATAATGGCCTCTGCAGATTCTTTTCTTCTCGTGATGCTGGACTACAACGTCACTTGGGATGTTACCATATTCATTCTCCTCTAAGGGAAGCAAGGAGAAAGATATGTTGTGGTTTTCTTTGCATGAAAATATTTTCTTCATCTCTCTTTGCAAGTGATAAGGGTCTGATGTGATAAAGAAGATGCCTAGAAGAACTCCATTAGAAGAGATTGCAGCCCGTTTAAGAGAACTTGAAGATTGTGAAGGTCATGCTCAAGTTATTCGCACGGTCATTATGATCATATCCTTTATGTTTGCACTCTTGAATATGTTGGTGAATCGACAATGCCATCAGTAGGCACAATGATAGATTGGGGATTGTTTCATGCACTGGCAGCTTGGTGTGAAGAAGAGTTGAGTTTTTGGGTAGTTTTTGACTATAACAGTGGAGTGGTGATTCTCAATGCTTTCAATTTCTTTTGCTATGCAAATGATGAAGAGTACAATATCTTGAAGCTGTAACTATGTGCACTTCCAATTGTGAGAAGGGTGATTCTTGAATGCATGTATACACAATGTTTTCATGGTGCTGGTTGGTCACTTATTTTTGAAGATTTTGTTGAGCATCACATTGTGGTGTTTTCAACAAGTGGTTATAAATAATAAGTTGGTCTTGGTATACTAAGGCTCTATGGGATCTTGTTTGGGATATTAGTTGGATCTTGGTGTTTCCTTTTTGTGTTTCATCATGGTGAAGATTCCAGTGTTTTGAGGGACCCAAGGGGAAGACCCGGAGTCTTATCTTTGAGATTTTGTTTGAGGATGCCAAGTCCTTCTGGATGGCCCATGAAGGATCGGGCGGAGAAAAAGGTGTAGCCTTGAGTTTACATGAGGCCTTACTGGAATTTACCAAGCTCGGGGGGGTCACTCATCATATGTAACCCTATCACGTGAGTTCAACATAAGGATATTTTTTATTTCTAAAATTTACAAAAATAAATATACATAAGGGACTATTTAAAATAGTCTTGGAAAAAAATTACAGATTTGTATAGAAAAGGGGAACATTTTATTAATGAAAAATTTACAGATAAGGGATTTTAAAAATAGGCCTTGAACGCACGTGATATAGAGGGTTTATACATAGTGACCCCCCTGAGTTACCAAGGAGGACTAGGACCAAGTGGTGGCAGTATTGAAGTGGAGATTTGGGGTAGTGGAGTCGCCAAATGCTTTGATGTTGCAGTTGGACCGGTTCTATCAAGGAGAGGGTGAGATGGTCTCTGCGTTGGCAATCCGATATGAAACTTTATGGACAAAGTATGAAAGGGCAGCTTTGCGAGCTATGGCATCTGCATCATTGGCCCCTCAAAGTCTCTCAGGGATGTAGCACTTAAAGATGAGCAAATTTTTTATGGCTTTGGAGTCTCATCTTCGCTCAAAAGTAATGAGTAAAGATCCAACAACATACATGGAGGCACTTCGCATTGCGACCAAGAAAGAAGCTTCTCTAAATATCGAATCCTCTTTTGTGTCTTCAACAGCTTCAACTTTTAAGGTGGAGGTAATGGGCACTCCTCAGGTACCAAAGTCCTGTGAGTTAGATCATAATATCTCCCAATTGATGGCAGAGTTTGTTGATTTGAAATTGCATTGGGTTAATGCACGACAACCTAGAGAACCAAAAAGTGAAGATAGGCCTTGAGATAAGAGTGGGGTCTCTTGCTATGAATGTAATGAAAAAGGTCACTATTGCCCTGAGTGTCCTAGATTGAGAAAGAAAGAAGAAAAACAAGTATCCTTGTTAGAAGCTTCTTCAGCGGATAAGGAAAGAGAGGTAATGATGGCTAAACGGGGGCGTGGTAAAGAAAAAGAAGAAGAAGAAAGCAAGGAAGAAGTAGATGAAGAACATCAAGAAGAGGAACAACGTATTAAGAAAAAGAGGGCATCTAGAAGAGAATTATCCAGTTAGACTTTCCTTTAGGAGAAGGCATTGGAAGCTATAACTTGTTGTCTGAGCTTAAAGAAAAGAAAGCTCATATCACCTTTAGTCAATTACTTGCTTTGTCTCCAAAACTATGGAAATAATGGGGAAAGCTAGCAAGCACAAGAGTGTCATAGAAGAAAAGTTGTTATTCAAAAGGTAGATATAGATGTTGGTGATGATGTACCTATGGTTGATGTGATCATTGATGGTCAAGTGATTTCTATTATGTACATTGATGGAGGTGCATCGATTAATGTCATGAGTGAGAAGACCATGATAGATGCTGATTTAAAATACTCTAGTACTACCTCTCCTTATTGCATCAAACTGACTGACACCACTAGGGTAAAGACCTTGGGAGTTGTGAAGAATCTAGAAGTGGATGTATGTGGAATTCTGTGCTGACTACTTTTCAGGTGATCCCTACCAAGCCAAATGCACATGCCTATCCATTGCTTTTGGGAAGGCCTTGGATATGCAAGATAAAGGTTGTTCAAAAGTGGGATATTGGAGAATTGATTTTGTAGGGAAATGATAAGAAGGTGCACTACGACATCAGAAGTCGCAAAAAGGAAGTTGTCAAGGAGGAGTCTTCAACATCAGAGAGTTTGAGCTTTGACTTAACCAAAGAAGAAGAAGAGATAGGGTGTAGCTCCAAGGAGTCCAGCTCAAAGGGTGAGGTGGAAGGAGTCAGGAGGGAACAAGGTGGTGGTACAAGAAGATCCTATAGAGACACTTCATGTGGAGGATGTGGAGCACACTAAACGACACCAACGCAATGAAGAGCTTCTTGGTGATTCTTTATCAAGTAGTGAGAAGCTCCAGTACTTGGACATGTTAGATGATATTCCATGTCTCTTTGCAACAAGCTATTCACAGGTTCGACTAGTCTCTCTTGTGGAGCACAAGATTGAGTTGAAGCCAAAAAGCAAGCCAGTTGTGCAACGCTTAAGGTGATTGGGGGTGATCCAAGCTAAGGCACTAAAGAAAGAGGTAACACAACTACTTGAGGCAGGATTTCCTATTGATGATTCAGAATGGATATCTCAACGCAGTTGTCACACCAAAGAAAGGAAATAAGTGGCGGGTTTGTGTGGACTTTCGTCCTTTGAATGCATGCACTAAGAGGGATCATTTTCATTTTCCATTCCAAGATGAAATACTAGACCAAGTGGCAGGGCATGAGATTTCTATATGTGATGGGTATTCTGGGTACTTTCAAATTCGTATTTGGGAGGAAGATCAAAAGAAAACATCATTTGTCACACCTTGGGGAGTTTTTGCTTATAGAGTGATGCCTTTTGGGTTGACCAATGTACTAGCTACATTTCAAAGGTTCTTGAGTCAAGTGCTCGAGCCTTACTTGGGACAGTTCATAAGGGTGTTTTTGGATGATTTTTGCATTTATTATCAGCGCATAGATCACATGGAGAAGTTAAAGGGTGTCTAAATCCTAGCAAGTGTCATTTGGCTCAAAAAAAAGTAGACTTGTTGGGGCATATTGTGTCTGAAGAAGGTGTGCAAATGGATCCTGACAAGATTCAAGCAATCATGGCATTGCCAAGTCCTAAGAGTGTCACTGGTGTTCGCAGAATTCTAAGAAAGAGCAAGTATTATCAACACTTTTGTGATGATGTCACAGAGATAGTGCATCCCATGAACTTGTTAACAAGAAAAGGAGTTTCTTTCCAATTGGGTGTGGAGCAACAAGAGTCTTTTTAGCAACTTAAGGAGGCCATGAACCCTTGGGCCCAATATTGAAGCCCCTTGATTGGTCTCAAGACTTTTATGTAAAGCCAAGTGTATCTTTGCATTCACTTGGTGCTGTATTGCTACAAAAAGGAGAGGTAGGTAGAATGCAACCCATCAATTATGCCTGCCGATAGCTTACAGAGGTGGAAACAACGTATGAAGAAATGGAGCAGCAAGCTCTCTCTTTGGTTTTTTTAGTCAGAAAGTTTCGCTCCTATTTATTACCTCGACCATTTTTCTTCCTTACCTCTCAGCCTGTATTAGCATATCTAGTTCGCAAGCCTAATCCTAGGGGGAGATTTGCAAAATGGTTGTTAGAGCTTTAAGAGTTCTCTTTCTCTTTTGTCACACTGAAAATACCACTAGGTCCACTATGGCAGATTTGCTCACAGGATGGGAGGATCTAGGAGAAGAAAAGAAATGTAAGGAGAACATTAAAGATGAAAGGGATACACCACCAACAGCTTTTGTCTTGTACTTTGATGGGGCTTTTAGGATGCAGAGGGATATATGTTCAAATCAAGCTTGAGTAGGTACATACCAAAAACAGATCCATTTGGACCACCAAATACACCTATCCCTATCAACAACGATGTGTTCCGCAGAAAAAATGTGGCTTTCGAGGTGCATGAGTCAACCATTATAGGTGTTGGCTTGGGCTTGTTTGTGCATGACTCCATCAAGAGACGGACTCCTATTCTCTATTATGAAGGTGACAAGTGCTCCTACAAAGACTGGAAATAATTGTGTAGAGTTCATCCAAGGCTAAAGATGTACTCCATCCAAGAGGATCCTATTGTCCCTATGAAGGATATGGTGCATATGGTTGGTGATGTTCAATATTCATCAACATAAATACCAATGCAAAGTGTTACTGCATAGCCATTTGGGTTAGCAGCAATGACCTAGAGCGGTGTGCGAGGGTAGGTTAGTTGCAAGGGTTGACGGTTTGAATCTCCAAGCGGTTGTAGTCTTCAACGGCTACTTCTTTAACCATCAGATGGTTCTGTATGCATGCTATTACTAGCATTCTGAGGTCATTGTATGCACAAATGTTGTGCGAGTTATTGCTTTAGAATACAGTGTTCTTCAGTGTTCTGTCATTCTTTTGCATATCTGTATTCTGTTCACGTGGATGTTACACGTATCGTTTGTCTATTATTTCTCGTAGCATCTGCACGTAGTTATGATGCAACACATTAGCGATCACGATGCGCATTCTTACCATCATGCAAGGAATTCGCGATCGTGCAATTGAGCACTCATGTCATCCGATCCTTGCTGTCATTGCGGAGGCACTTCACATGGAGGTTTGCATGAAGTTGCACTCACTCCGGAGGAGATTTGGGGGGGCATTGCTGTGGTGAGGAGGCACATCCATGAATTTCAAGATGAACTCTATCAAATGCGATCCGACCCCCAGCATCCTGCTTATGAATGAGCGAGTGCCAAATTTCCTGTGAAGAACCTCATCCGGTGGTCGTGGTGGTGAATTCTATGGTTGTTATCTTCCCAATAGGCATGCATGCACACACGCTCGAAAGGACCTCCTATTTACTTGACATCGATGATGCGGCTACAGTGGCACAACACTGATCTTGAGCATGGAAATGGTAGTCTGCAAGAAGCTCTGGGAGGAGCCGATTGGCGTCAGAGTCCACCTGCGTAGTCAGTTTCACCATGAAGGCTGTGGGGGTGCGGGTCTCGATTGATGCATGCTGGGTGCTAAGTGCATCTTCATCTCCAACTATAATTTTGGTGGCGTCTCGCAATCTTGTCGGTCAAGGAAGGTTGTCGAGAGGGGCACCAAACATTGGAGCCACTATGATGGCTGCGGCAGGTAACGTCAAGTATGCCAAGTTTTTGGGAAAAAAGTCAGATGATCCCAATGCGCATGTCCGGATGTTTGAAAAGGTGTATGGGATCAACAATCTGGGAGTTGTGGTACCACTCCAACCTTATCGGGTAAGGCGACATGCTGGTTGGTAGAGAATGCAGAGAACCATTTCGCCACATATGATGCGGCCCGCGATGCATTCTTGAGGCAGTTTCGTAAAAAAAAAATGATTCCACAAACTCTAGAGAGATTGTGTATCTTGGAGCAAGGTGATCAGGATTTGAAAGGTTATGCATCCAAATTCAATTTACTCTTACAACGTGTGCCTGCCGCTCAAAGCCCTACTCAGGAGGTTCTCAATGACTATTTCATTTTGGGGTTGTCACAGGATCTACAGACAGCATTGGCCACAGTGGATCCGACACAGACAATGCTTGTGGTGGTCATGTCGCAAGTAGTGCGAGCGGGGGAATTGCTACACAAGAGGACATCCAAGAACTGCCATTGTGCCAAAGAAAAACAAGAAATTGTGGATTTGTGTCAACTACCACAAGCTAAATGCTGCCACGGTACGTGATCCATTTCCCTTGCCCTATATGGATTCTATGCTCAATGAAGTGGCAAGGCATTAGGTGTACTCCTTCTTGGATGGATATAGCAGCTACAACCAAATCCGAATGGATCTAGAAGACCAGCCTAAAACAACATTCATCACATCATGGGGGGTCTATGCATGCACAGTCATGTGGTTTGGATTGCGGAATGCTCCCTCAAGGCAATGCAGGAGATCTTCGGGTCCTATTTGACAGATTTCATGAGGATTTTCCTGGATGACCTTAGTGTTTTTGGCACATTTGATGAGAACCTGGAGCACTTGTGAAAATGTTTCCAACTATGCAGGGAAGTGTCCTTTAGTCTGAATCCGATGAAATGTGCATTTGTAGTCTGCAACGGTCGACACCTAGGGCATGTGATCTTGGTGGAAGGAATTGCGGTGGATTTGGATAAAGTGGTAGTAATTATGCAAGCCTCAGCACCACCAACGCCTAAGGAATGCTTGCGGTTCTTGGGCCAAATTCGATGGCATGGCAGAAATCTGCAGTTCCTGGCTCACATGGCGATTCCCTTGAATGCATTGGCACATGTGGAATCGAAGGCATTTGTGTGGACCATAGAGTGCGACCGAGCATACCGATAGCTGAAGATTCAGCTTTCCAGAGCATCGGTACTGCTATCTCCGAATTGGGAGAAGAATTTTCATGTGCTCATGGATGCCTTGGATAGAGCTATTGGGAGTGTCTTGATGCAAGAAGATGCAAATAAATGGTATCGCCTAGTCTACTATGCGAGCTGCTAGCTCTCAATAGCTGAAAAGAATTATTATGTCATGGAGTGAGAAGTACTGGGCATGATCTACTCTGTTAAGAAATTCTGGCATTATTTGTTGGGTTGACCATTTGTCTTCCATGTTGATCATTCCGCATTATTATATTTGGTGAAGTTGCAAAGTCTTACAGGCCGATTGGCATGATGGGTGTTGCTCTTGCAAGAATACGTCTTTGATGTGATTCATCACTTGGGCTCGCAACATGCGGTTGTAGATTACCGAGTCTAGAGAGCTGCCAATGGGAGTGGAGGACAAGTTCTTGGGCGGATCCAATCACGATAGAGGATGTATGCTCCTTCATTCTGGATTATCTCAAAGCTTTTGGGTAGAAGCACTTCTGACAGCCATCTTCCTACAACCGCACCTTCTGGTCAGATACCAATCATAGCTTGGACAGGGGAGACTCCTTCTGTATCACATTTTTGAACTTTTGGTTGCATTGCTTATATTCATGTACCAAAAGAAAGACGGAAAAAGCCAGATCTTCCTGTCAAAAAGGTCATATTCATTGGATATTCTCTGAATTCTATAGGTTATAAATTCTATGATCCCTCTTCTAAGAAGGTGATAATCAATCATGATGCCATATTCAATGAGCAGTTAATGGGAGGGATATGGTCTACCAAGGATGCAAAGGACACTAAATCCTTACTTTCTGCCTTTCCTTTTCTATTTGATAATGATTCCACTTCTGATGTCATTACTACTCGTTCATCTCATGGCATCACTGCTACTCCATCTGCAGAGCAATGTGTTGACAATCTTGATTTGCATCCTGCACGTACACAAGCCTCTGATGATAATGTTGATATTTATGTTGATCTGCCTATTAATTTTGAACATGGTTCTACTCATGATTGAGTTGATGACTTTGAAATCATTGATCATGCAATGGTTTCTCTTGAAGACCCTACTACTTATACAGAAGCTATCTCTTCTCCACAAAAGAGTCAATGGCAAGAGGCAATGGAAGCTAAATATGATTCTTTGATCTCTAAAGGTACATGGGTTCTTACTGAACTACCTTCTGGTCGCACTCCTATCAAATGTAAATGGGTTTATAAAAGCAAAACCAAAGCTGATGGTCCTTTTAACACGTTTAAAGCTCGTCTAGTTGCAAAAGAATACTCACAAATTGCAAGAGTTGATTATCATGATACTTTTTCACCTGTTGTACGTAGCACAAATTGTGAAACTTAAAAAATGAGATAAAAAACTTTCGCCAAAATTTTATATTAATATATAAGCATAGCTTCGATATGGAGGTCTTAAAGAGGAGATTTATATGGAGTAGCTAGAAGGGTTCATACTTCCCGATCAGGACCATCTTGTTTGTCGCCTTCAGCGTGCTCTTTATGGTCTAAAACAAGCTTCCCGTTCTTGGTACATAAAAATTGATCAGTTTCTAACATCTCAAGGTTTCAACTCTTGTTTCTCTAACCCCAACTTATATGCCAAACGCGATGGTGCTCTTTTTTTGTCATTCTTGCTCTTTATGTGGATGACACCATACTTGTTTCCAACAATCTCGATTTCTTGCAACATGTCAAGAAAATCTTATCCTTAGCATTTGATATGGTTGATCTTGGTGACATTCATTCATGTCTTGGTATTCAAGTTCAGCGATTTCATCATCACAAGGGAATTTTGCTACTTCAACAAACAAAATTCATTCAAGATGCAGTTCAAAACTTTGGCTTGACGAATGCTCACTCTATGACCACTCCTTGTCTTGTGAGATCTGTCAAAATTACTCAATTGACTCATGATGTTAAGGTTTCACATCAACCCTATGCCAATTTTGTTGGTTGCCTACAGTTTGTTGGTTTGAATACTCGACCAGATATTCTTTTTACTGCTATGTGATAATCAAAGTGCCATAAGTCTAGCTATGCTCAACATAACAAATCCAAGCATATGGCTATATGGCTATTCATTACCATTATGTCAGACATGAAGTGAAGAAAGAGATGATAATGATTAAACATTGTCCCACTTCGTAGATGATTGTAGATATTCTGACTAAAGGACTTAGTGATGCATGCTTCACGGTGCTACGATCAAAACTTGGAGTTCTTACAGCTTCTCTCTTCCAAGATTAACACACCTATGGGTGACCTTTTGTATATAAATGCACATCTGCATCACATACTTGTAAATAATTGTACAAATGATCAACTTGTATACTTGTATATAGGAGCTCGGGTTTTTCCCTTGTGCTCCCCGAGGTTTTTTCATCTGTAGCTAGAGACCTTTGTTTGAGTGGGGTTGCTAGAGCTATATATACAACTTGCCCTATTGAACTAGGTCTCACCTATATATGTGTAACTAGTGATCAATATGAATCAGTCTTTGAGAGTCTATTTGGTGTGTCTATCGTTCTTATTCTCTCTCAACATTGTTGAATTAACAACATAAAATTAAATGGACTTCCAATCTCCTGCAATATAGTCATATTTTCATGACTCATCTTACTGAGGGAGTGACCTACATCGTATTCTTATTCACTTTCTATGTCCTCCACATAAAAAGTTAAAAACATTATGATATTTACACATCCGTATTAAAAACTTTGTGAAACAAGCACAAAAGTATAAAGATAAGGTATCATACCTACTGAGTACCTACTCCAATGTAGTCATATTTTCGTGACTCATCTTAGTAGGAGAGTTAGCTACATTGCATTATTTGTCAAATGAGCTTGCTATGTCCTCCTCATCCTCCTTCTACTATAAATAGATAAAAAGTTATGATATTTACACATCCTAATTAATTTAGTTTTAGAAAAAGGCATTGTTAAAAAAGCACACAAGTATAAAAATAAGGTTTCATACCTGACGATATGTTTGTGGTCTCTTTATGAGATATTCAGAGGCAACATCATTGTTGCCATATTCATCATCTTCATTGTCAAATTCATCACTTCCAGTATCGACACCATCATTACTGTATTCACAATTTTCTTCATTCTCACTTTTCCCACCCATCCTCGAGGGGTGCACTACTAAGAAACCCTATGTATCCCATGCGTTCAAAGGGTATTTAAAGAAATCCCTCAACTAAAATTTCTTCCACAATAAAAACACCCTTCTTTACTTATGCACTAAGTGATTATTTTTAAAACTTCAATTAAAAACCCCTCCTCTTGTTGTAATTCTATTAACATTTTTAAAAAATTTGGATTAAAATACCCTTCCTTTTGAATGCACATGGTACACTATTTTTTTTAAGGTGAACCCCCCGAGCAGCATCCATCTCTATGTCGGCATTCTTTTTATCATACTTAGTTGTGAGATGAGCTAGGGTTTCAAAGTACTCCATGCAGGCATTTCTTTGAATAATATTTATTGAATGTCCTTTTCCTGATAAGAGCTCCAAACAAATAGCCCATCCGACATATGGTGACTTCCCATCCTAATGGCTGCACAAATTTAATCATACTATGAAGGGATTTGTAAGGCAATGAGATACAAGCAAGCATGGCAGAGGGATGGCTTGTGCGAGATCATTAGTATGCATTGCATAGTTTCTTGCATCCATGGATTCCAAAAGCCACATGCCTGGAACATCAAGGACAATGATCGCATCATTGTGGAGGTTCCCAAGGGTAAAGGGGTTGAAAGAAAGATGAGCAAAGAGCAAAGAGAGAAATTTCATAAGTTTTGTGTCCTCAATAGTCCTGAGATGCAAAGATGGGTGGAGAGATATGAAGAGGTCAAATCAAAAAGAATAAATGATAGGACGAGATTTAGAGTCATGCACAGGCAGAAAGTGCCATAAACCATTCAAGGAAAAACATCTGACTATGAAAGGTTCCTCGAATGGCGACCTCATCAACTACATGTACAATCAAGTGCAGCTGAGTCATCATAATGCTTGATGGAAAGTGCTCATCAAGCAAGCACATAGCCTTAATGGAATCCACCTTGGCCCTCTTGATGCTCGATACAGAGATCTCTTTTGTGAGATCCACCTATTCCACATGCACTTGTAAGATTCAATATTTTATACCCATAATTTAAAATTGTATGAAATATAATGAGGTGATATGATAGTAAGCATACCTAACAATGCCACTGATCTTGTAGATAGTGGTTTCTACATCTTTTTATAAGCATCCTCTCACTGTAATTGGGAGGATAGACTACCCAAGCAACAAAAGATTTCTAACAATGTGTCACAATCATATAAGTTACACGAAAGAATCACAATCTTAGTTCTACTCTTCTTTCAAGCTAACATGTAGAATAGTTGTAAGACCGTGTGCCAATCATGGTACTTGAGGCTGCTAAGCTGATTGTCCCTTGTAAATGCTCCCCTCAAGTGATGCATGTGTCCCGTGGGTATCCAAAAAGATACAATATCTTCCTTGACCCTTGCCTTCTCTACCTTGGAAAGGATCCATGGTGCTTTTGGGAGAACAATTCTAGGAGGACGCTCTTGGTTTCTTGAAGCACCCTCTTGAGTTGTAGAACCATGCTCTTGAGTTCTCTACACACGCTCTTGGGGCCACAAGTGTGCCCAAATAGAAGCCCCCACATTCTTGAAGATATGCATTGGATCCCAAAGGTAATTGATTTGTAACTTGCCCCAATATGAAAGCTCATGAAAGATAGACAACCATTCCATACCAACAAGAGGCTCCTCACTATTAGCTCTCCAATTTCAAATCCAGTCACGTGCCTTTCTACGGACTTATGGTGGATCAAGTTGACCTTCACGTGAAGGATGATCAAGCGGAAGATATTAAGCATGACCTTCATACATCATATTCCTCATATGTTTGGAGTGTCATGCATTCAAACTAGGGCCACAAATAGGACAAGCATGTTACCCTTGTGATTTAAGTCCTACATATATGCATGCACAAATAGGTCATTAGACATGCATAGATCACAGCACAATAAAGAATGGTACCCTTGTGTTTTAAGTCCTACATATATTGGATGACTTTTTCAAGTTAGTTTCATTAAGAAGCTAAACTTTTATATTGGTGTCAAAAGTTTGTATGCTTTAATAAAAATAAATGTTTGAAACATTCGCTAGCATTTGAAACTTTTATGCAAAATAGTTTAAAATTTCGCTTGGATTCACATTTTTTCCTTCAAAATTCAAAAGAAAATATATAAAAAAGGTATTACATTCTACAAGTATTGCAAAACCATTTCGCCAAGATTTTATATTAATATATAAGCATAGCTTCGATAAAAACATCCATGTCATGCATAGATCACACCACAATAAAGCATAAAGGTATTAATGGGCATGCAAAAGCACATACCTATGCACTCCCCATATCTTGGATAGTCATGCATGGTCCACATCGAAATTCCCCTGATGCACATATCCGTGCCACCTCGGGGCTCTAGAAATATCAAAGAAACATATGCCCCTCCATAGGGTCTGCAGCTCCTCAATCAAGGGTGCCATGTACACATCCAAATTTTGGCCTTGTACTTCCTCAGCACAAGTACCGAAACTGTGAGTGTCCCTTCTTTATTGTTAGCCATGATTGGATATTGTAGTTCACCAAGACTATGAGCCATGTCGACCAAGATGTGGAGTGTACCCCAAAATGGTTCACACCATCCAAAAGTCTTCTTTGATTCATCTCAAAAATTTGGCATGGTATTTAGGACAAGCAACATATGAGAAACATCTTCTGGAGCAACCTATTACAATTTGCATATCCAAGAAACCTTGTGAATGAGATACTAAAACAATTAGGAATGAGATACTAAGATCAAGGCTCCAAACCTCATCAAGGCTGAGACACCTTTGTCTGACCATCCATACTTTGCTTGCAAATTCTAGATCAAGAGGCAAGCTCGTAGTTTTGTCATCCTCGCACCATCATACAAGTGTTGATGCCAAATCTTGCATCACGGTCTCATGCTCATACATCTCACCCCCATCTCTCGTGGTGCTTCCAAAAAAAGAATTCATCATGTCCACCATACCCTCGTCCTCCTTTAGAGGGTCATCCCCAAGATCATCTTGCTCAAAATGTGGTGGTGGTGCACGTGCCCCCTCGCTCCTCTCCTCATCCTATATAATATGATGATGCAAGGTTAACAGTGTGTGCAACAAGGAAAAGCAATATAAATATCCATGAATCATTCAAATATGATTGGTTTACCAATGATGTACTAGCATATCGACCAATATCCTCTTCTGGTGGCATCTCTCCATACATCTGCAAGTGACACATGATAATACGGCATTGATGACAAACCCTCGCCTATAATACATGCAAGTACAAGGCAATCTCTCATGAAGCCACTCCAAACTCCTGGGAGGTGACCCCCTATCCGATGAGCTATCACTACTCATCCTCTCCACCTGAACACATCCAAAACCATCCCCCCAAGTCATGTCAAACACTCAAATCCCCCAAATTCCCTCAAACGCCTTACCCCCCCTAATCCCCTCTTTCCCCAAACACTCTGGGGCCTAAATCGCCCATAAATCCCTTCTCACCCTCCAAAATCTCCCAAGCCCCCCCAAAAATCCTAAACCCTAAACCATCAAAAAACCCTTGTTTCGTCAGTATGGGAATCGATATATACTAACAACAATACCGACGTTCATGTACTGATGCTTTGCTTTTATATATCCACTTTTATACCAATGCCCGTACCAACATACTCTAGGAACCAAAAACCCGCGTTGTTTGTCCCGTGATGCCATTTGATTTTTCATGAGTTCTCCTCCCTCACTTTTGCTTTCAGCTCACGATCACTTGCAACCTTTGCCTCCTCACTCTTGCCTCCTCCCTCCCCCTCCCACCTCTCCATCCTCTCCTACATATTCCCTCTACACCTACAAGACTTGCTGGAGCTCCCTCTCTAGCTCACGGTAAGCATTCCTCTCTTCCCCTTCTATTTCAAGTTTGTTTGGTTTCTTTGTCTTTCTTTCTACCTCTCCTCTTGTTTCCCTTCCTCTAATTTCACTTTCCCTTCCTTTCTTTAAAGATTCTCTCCTCCTTTCCTTTCCTTTTCTTTCTCTAAAGGAAGAAACAATACATGAAAGAGAATAGTATAAAATCGCTACCTATTGTTTTCATGCTTTCTCCTTGTTTGTAGGCTTTCTTTGTCTCCTCAATCCGTACCCTTTGGAATGTTGCTTCTCCAAACTCCTCCTTTCACTAATTAGTTTTCTTAAAATGGTATGTTTCCTCTCTTTTATAGGGCAATAAACATGAAACACCTCCTCTTCCAAGAGGGATCATCTCGTGCTAGGACACGTACTTTCCAGGTAAGAACGTGCTTCCTCTCTTTTCATGTTTTTCTTTTGTTGAATACATTGTCCTGCAGCTAGCGCCTTATGCGCTAGCTGCAGTGATGGGTGTGGGAACTCTCCTCGCTTTTCCCTCTTTTTCCCATCTCTCAGTTCTCTCTTTCTCTCCTCTTTTCTCTCTCTCTTTTCCCCTGTCTTTTCTCTCTTTTTCTCCTCTCTTTTCCCTCCATCTTTGACCCTATATTTTCCCTCTTTCTCCCCTCTCTTTTCCTCTTCCATCCTCTCTTTTCTATTTCTCCTCTCCTTTTACCTTTCTCTTATTTTCACATCCTATTTCTCCCCTCTCTCTTTCTCTCTTATTTCCCTCTTTGCCACCAATAGTATCTCATGCTAAAGGAGCACCCCTCACACAATCTATAGTTGTAGCAAGTGTGCCACCAACATCATCTCACTCTAAGGTTGTATTATCTTTGATTGCAATAGTAGAATGAAGGAGCATCCTGAGATTGATTCAACTGCCACCGCTATTGAAAGATCAAAAGGAAAAATAACTCCAATGCCACGTGCAAATCATTCGAGTGTAGATTATCTACAAGTAGGCAAGGAGTTGCATAATGATGAAGAGGATGCAGATGAAGCGGATGATTCTTTACTAGGCTGAGTTTTCTATGGGCATAAAAAACTTATATCCTCTCGATGCCACGTGCAGATCATTTGAGTGTAGATTATCTACATGTAGGCGAGGAGTTGCATAATGATGGTCTTATGTTCAGGAGACATTAAAAAAGAGGACTGGTAGCCAAAAAATGGCAGTGCATCAATGCGCTATCATTTTTGGGTTGCCAAGTGCAGATGAAGCAAATGATTCTTTACTAGCTAAGTTTTCTATGGGTGTAAAAAATGTTTCTATTTGGGGATCATCTCAATACGTCGTGATCACAACAATGATTTATCGTGCTTCATTATTCACCAATCAACAAAAGCTTGATGAGGAATTTGCATGCAAATTTTATGCCAGATATGAGGGCCACTAGATTGCAAGTTTTTGGCAATATCACTCTACATCCCATGTCATTTAAGAGATATCAAGAAGATGATCCTCCATTTCCTGATGTCAAAATTCAAAAGCCCAAAGACTTTCACAATGCCTATGAAAGCTTCAAAACTAGTGACCTTGTTCGTGCAACTGGTTTGTATGAGAGAAAACATGGGAGTGACCTATCATCGGACTCTCTAAGCACTCTCTCACATTTATATTGTCATGCTAGTGGAAAAGTAGGCACTATCACAAGAAAATGGGGACAACAGAGTTTCCAGATCTTATCTCTTATTTGAGCATTTAGCAAATTGAGAGACACCACCCATCTGCACAAGCTCACCGTTTAGTGGATTGAGAGACCATGATTTGTCCAATCTTAAGTAATTATATTCTCCACCATGGGAAACTCCATTGTTTTCCAAGATCCAAGTGATATTGCCGACTCTCTGAGCTCAAGCCTTGTGTTTACACAGATTCTCCATATATGCTCTTTATCTTTCACAATGTAGCTACTTGTAAAGGAAGCTCTATGACCGTTGTGAAATTAGGTTCTTTGCACTAAACGATTGATATCTCTACAAGCCACTTAGTGATTTGATTGAGGCATCTAGAGTTGCGCTACATTTTCATAGTTGTCCTTCCAATCAATACAAACTTAGTATTGATTAAAGCACCCTAAGCAGACATTTGCTCCTCCACTGATGTTGAAAGAAGTCATATCATGCATTTCTTCCTCTGGTGGAGTGATTCTAAGACTCTGTAGCCATACCAAGACCTATACCACGAGCAAAGAGAATAATCTATTCATTAAGAGAAACAAATAGAAAATACTCAAGACCTTTGGGAGTCTACTTTCTCGTATCCATGACTCCCAAGATGAAAATCAAGCTTGTTCAAATCCCTGTCCTTGGTTTTGGTATGCAACAAGATTGTGGGAGTGCATCGACTAGCCAAAGTGACTGCAAGTTCCACGTTGTCAATGGCTCAAGAAACCATTTCCAAGCTAAAGAATAAGGAGTTCAACTCTGGTCAGGATAAGCCTTGCTACAAATACATCTTTGAAGGCTTCATAATTTGATTAACTCGAGACACACCATGCACTGCGTGGAGCAGTAGTCACTATAAGATCGTATAGAGAAGTGTGTCGAAGTACTTACTAAGTGGGAGAAAATCAAACTCAAGATCCATCTATCAAAGGTGCAAAGCAAAAAGAGGAGAAAGTAAAAGAACAAGAAAAAAGGGCATCACTTCAATGGAGCCGATGAGCAAGACCCTTGCGAGAAACTTCATCACTTGATTTCTTCAAGGGAGAGAGCCCCTTCCCTCCCATTGCTCTACTATTTTATTGTTTCTTCGATGTGAGAATGTCCTTATTGTAAAAGAAATGTACTAAGAATGAGGACATCAGCTCTCTCACTAGTTGTGATTTCAAAAGGAGTGAGATGAGGTTGATGCGATGTGCTTGAACCTCGAAGGTGAGATAATAGCTCTCCAATCGCAAATCATCCAATTGGTCTAGAACATCCAACCGGAATACCATAGAGTCCAACGAAAGAAGCCTATCCTCCACCACAATCCTCACACTCTGAACAATATGCTTGATTGGCATGATTGTTTCCAGCCCAAATGCCAATTCAAAAGGAGTCAAACCCGGTGGCCACCTTGAATGATGTGCAATACGCCCATGGTGCTGCCAGTAGCTTCTCATCCCAATCCGTGCACTGCTCATTCACCAATAGCTGTTCATTCACCACCAATAGAGACATGATCTGCTTAAACGTATGATTTGTAGACTCTTCCAATCCATTTTCTTGCGGATAATAAGGGGAAGACTTCTTGTGAATCACCATATAAAAAGAATTCATCCGCTGTCAATCTCAATTGGACACCCAAACCGAGTGAACACATCGTGGGGTATGAACACTTTGCGACCGATTTTGTGGTGTTGTCCCACAAGGCCCAAGCTTTCACCCATTTGGTACAATAATCTGTGGCTACTAGAGTGTAGCAATTCCTTGTGCAGGTAGCTACAGGCTTGAATGGACCCATGAAATCCAAGCCCCACTCCTAAAATGGTTCCAGAGGCAAGATGGGATTAAGTGGCATGCGGTCTCGATTAGTGGGCTATCCCAACCATTGGCAAAGGTCGCAACTTTTTGCAAACCATCAAGCATCCTTTTGTATGGTCGGCCACCATAACCCTGCCTGCAGAAATTTCTTTGCAGTGACTTCACCCACAAAATGGCCACCCAAAACCCCACAATGGGCCTCCATTACACTACTTCCTGCTCATGAGGTGGAACACACCGCAATAGCACCTCAGTCAGGTGTAGTCAGCACATCTGTCCCAAGACTACTTCAAAGGATCGGCTCCACAATGCCAAGCACTTCCTCTTATCTCAATTCATGTACTTGGGCATGATGCCCGTAGATAGGATCTCTCATAATAAAGCTCATCTATTTGACCTTGTCTAAGAAACTTTATAAATACATCAAGCTTTGTCCACAGTTTTGCTCTCAAAGTAGTAATTTGTGGATGTGAAGCTTGATTTGTAGTGCACTCACACAAAGATTTCTAGTACTCCCAAGCTAGGCTGCTTTGAGCCAATGTATGTTTTTCTTTATCAGCATTGTGGTTGGACAAGGACCTCCTTGCCTTTCGTCCACCCATGGACACTTTAGTAGGAAGATTTTGTGTCTTTCCTAATTGTTTCTTGTCTTGCTTAAGCTTCACATTGCCTTCGTGAAGTCCCATTAGTGAGAGTAGTTCTTCAGCTTTTGCAATGCATTGTGCAGATACTTGCTGTGGCCTCAAATTCCAAGCATAAACTAGATGGAGATAGAGTAACTTATCAAGTATACGCAGTTCAGCATGCAAAGTACACACATGTACCTACTCCAATGGAATTGGTAGAATGAGGTCCCACTTAGGATCCTTTTTGTGATGATTGCGGGCTGCACTTTGGTTGCAAGAAAGGATGCCATTTTTCCACTGTAGGCTTCCCCTTTGCATCTTCTGAGAGTGGGTGGAATACAAGCATGTCCATTTTGCATTTGCACCTGTATCACAACCATACAAGCCCTTGAGGGTCTTCAAATCACTAGCTAGATGCCATTCAACTTGAAACGTTCCATGCCCATCCACTATTAATGTTTGCCCTACCTCTTGTCTTCGAATAATCGACGGGATGCCGGTTCTCTCCAAAACCCACTTCAATGTCTTGTGGAACTCCTTTGGGGTCTCAAAGGCTGCAAGCCACCATGTCCTTCTTAAATTGTACTGAGAAACCCTGGTCAACTTCCTCCTCCCCTTGAGCAAAATGCAAGGCGTTGTTCATAATGCAAATGCTCACCCTCTCTAGCTTGTGCTCTTTTACCAACTGAGCTTCATCCATTTTTATAACAAATACTAGCTTGCCATCTGGACAATGAAAGAGAAATACAGTAAGGATATAGAAATGAGAAGGAATAAAGTTGAATGCGAAGAGGGAAGTTATCTTACCTTCTTCTCTCATCCCATAGAATTTGACCATGGCTCTCTGCAAATTCTCTACATCCACGTAAACATTATTAAAAGCATTCATCTCAAACGTTTGGATGCCAGATGTCTTTTTACTCTTCCAAGTCATTGTGCCACTTACACAATGGTATCCTCCAAGCTTTTCTCTAGCTCATTGGTTTGTTTCTTGATGTGCAAGCCTTACAGACCACGGTGTTGCCAATGGCATTGTAGATATCATATACTTTTCCTCCATAGCAGACTTGAAAATTTTAAAAACAAAGTTGTAAGCTTCACGACTTACACCAGCAACATCACAAGCTCCAAGCACCTCCTTTGCTTGCAGGAGGCCCTTGAAATCCTTCATTACCTCTCTAGCAACTTGTTTACGTAGCCCTTTTTGTCTAGGGTCCTTCAACACTTACATGACATCACTTGGCTTTATTAAACTTCTTAGAACATATGAAGGATCACTATCATCCATTTCCATTGTTCCCATCACATCCTCCATGAAATTCCTAAAGTAGAGTACAAATGAGCCTTAGTGAAACGATGCAACACCACAAATATTTCGGAGTAAGAAATTTCATTGAAAATCTGGGGAACTAACCTTGTAGCCCGTATTCTCCTCTTTCGGGCACCACTATTGGTTGACAATGCACCCATAGATTGCAATTGTCTTTTCCTTTCCTTTAGTCCCAAAGGTGTTCCCTTGAACTTTTGTACTCGTTCTATCAACTTCTCTCTTTCCTTCTCCATAGCACGTTGAACTTGGCCATAGATAGACCTTTCCAAATCTTCTTTGCTTTTAGCAAGCTTCTGGATTGATTCTTCTGATTCATGTCGCTCCAAGTCCAGTGCATGTGCTTTGTCACTGAGTTCTTTGTTTTGCAATTGGAGATCCTGCATACTATTATGCATTGCCACAATAGTAATATTTCCCAAATGTGCAAGTTCTTCTACTTGGGCTCTCTGCACCTCGCTTGCTTGCATAGCCAATGTCTGAGAATGGTTCAATCGACTACAATAACTGAGCAATCCAGCATGTTCGTTGCCAACAAACCGAACAACATCATGCACTGCATGAAAAGGAGGACTCTTTTGGGTGGCAGGGTCTAAAGGATACAAGTTTCCATCCACCCAAAGGTCAAGATTCTTCTTCCTTGCAATTGAAGACTATGCAGCACACTTTGAGGAGTTCCACTATATCCCAAAGAGCGTGTGCTTGCATATTCTGCCTTCAGTTGTAGGTTCACATGGTACTTGTTGGATATGTCCTTGAATGGTGCCATGAGTACTCAAAGAGAGGTATCAGTGATGCAGGCTAAAATGTAGGGGAGAGCTAGCAAAGATGGAGCAGTGAGAGGGAGAGAGTAGCAAGGAAGAGGGAGGAGGAGAAGCAGAGGGCAAGAGGAAGAGGAGGAGGATCGTAGGGCGACAGGTGTAGAAGGGAGGGAAGGAGCTGCTGCAGAAGGGAGGAGGAGGGGAGAGATGCTATAGGAGGGAGGAGGAGGGGAGA